>NC_071981.1:1213515-1281809 GCF_026283585.1 Hylaeus volcanicus | reverse complement strand
ATATATGCCATTTATATAATTTATATTAATTATGATAAACTTACATACAGTATACTTTAGCATATTATATTCATATAATACACCAAAAAATTAAACATCATATTTGTATAATATATTAAGTAGAAAGTAATGTCATTTCTTTTAAACTAAATTCCAACAAATTTTTAATAAATTTCTATTCCAATCAATTATATCATCTCCCTATCAGCAGCTTTATACCATCTAGTGTGCACATTTTGTATGCTAGGAAACATCAATGGCCTAACGAGTTATAAACAAGTATTTAAAATTGCAAAAACGACGTTACTTTCCAGTCCACCTAATATTCCTACTAATATAAGCCCGCACGAATATTTCTTACCGAAAGAGAAAGTCTCTTTGGAGAATCCCTCGAACATTTCAAATCCCACGAATGCGTCCGAGACTCACTGGGCGTCTCAGGGATACTGTTTAAGTTGAAAACGAAATAAGGAGAGACATCGTGCACAAAGAACGAGGGAATATCCCTTAATAAGATACGTTTCTAAACGGCCACTTGGTACAAATCCGATTGGATCGAAACGGCTCGAACGGGTCGACTACTCGGCCAATTGTCCTTCTGGACTGGACCTGCTGATAGCCAGTCTCCGTTCCGACGAGTACAGGCCAGACGGCCGCCCCAGCCGTGTTATATTTTCCTCCGAGTCCGCCTGACCCTGACAATAAGAATCAATCGACGTCCCGGCACCTCTGTTCGCGACGATTCCACTCTCAGGGCTCGTCATCGTCTCCGTTCTTAGTCGCAAGGATCCCCAGGATGTGCGATCCCATGTCGCGTCGTAAAATAGTCCGCGAAACGCGCCCTAAGACACGGAATGTCGTAACCCATTGATCCGGCGATAACTTTCATCGTCAGAGAAGGTAAAGTATCTCGCAGAAGTTTTTACCTCTACACAATTTAATTGTTAGAACGAAGAAATAAAATAGTAATATTTATTAATACTTATACTCCAAAATTATATTGCAAGTCCAAAGTAAAATGGCCAACAATTAGAAACGTATTGTATGCCAGTAAACAGAATACAAAGAAAAATAATTGCTCACCTTTGCCCACAATTTAATTGTTAACCCTTTGCACTCCGAATATTCCGATTTCATTACATTTTTCTCGAACCTCACTCAACATAGAGTCACAATGGGCTAATGAAATGTTGAGAAACACTTTCCTCGATTTTTCTGCAAAAGTGTGGCGTATTGGGCAATATCGACTTATCGTTCGGGGCCAGCGACAGGAGCGTCGCCGCGCGAGCCGGTACTTTCCTAAATTCTCGAGATAGAGACTGTTGAGTCAACTATCCTCGCCCACGGGATCATGCAGCGGCGCGTTAGGAAGTTATAAGTCTTTAAACTTTAATTTTAAGTTGAACTCTCCGGCGTAAAGTTAGTTTCGTTCTAGCTTACTTATACTCCCGCGGTCAAGTCCTGAAACCTTAAGAACCCCGGAGATATTACAATAAACTTCGAATGGTTTATATCGCGGTGGCTCGGGAGAAGTAAGAAGATCCGTATACATATGTATGCGCTCGGCGAGATTCGTGACTTTTATTTACGTTACGGTTTGCTTCAAATTTCTCCTTTAACTGGACGGAGATTGATATTCGTGCGATTTGCATTCTATTTCCTTGGGGGGTCGACGTAATAAAATATAAATTAAGGACGGATTTCTTGGGCAAGTGTACGTATGAAGACTGAACTATTGAAATCATCGACTGAGATAAGGGCAAGCCCAAATAATGAAAGCATTTTGTGAATGGTCGAGGAAACAAATTTGATACGAAACATGAAAACGTAAAAATGAATGAAACATAGATAAAACTTCAATTGAAGATTGGATACAATCAGTCCTATAAATATTCGTACTCTCTATGCCTACTGAAGAAATTTATTTAAATTAAATGGTTGATTTGATGTTTCCAAGTGTATGTTGTATATACAGTCAGTGTAATAAGTATTCGTACAAGAATCAATTCAAAATAAAGCTTTATAGTTTTATTTTATTAATAAATGTTAGAGGAAGAAGATTTCGCGTAAATTACAATTTATTATTTTTAATGTTATCCTCTTATTCCCTTTCTTATTAGTTTAATTTTAAATTAGTTGTACTTCTTACGCTGACTGTTCATGTAGAAGCTTATTCATATACATGTTTACAATGAAAAATTCACATGATAATATCAAAACTATTATTTAATTTAGTCAAACTTCTTCAATAGACACAGAGCTTACGAATATTTATGAGATTGACTGTATATAATAAATGATTGCACAGAGCCAAAGTGCATGTCTAAATTATTCACGATCTATTCGCAGAGGAAACAATACGCTTGGTTGTAACATGAAACCTATTCTCACTACTCATTCATTTTTAAACGTCCAAAGTATAATACTACCCCTTTCATATACCTGGATTTGTACGATACAACAGATAGAATAATATCGCATCACTAGGCAATGAAGAATCAGTGAATAAATAAAATATAAGAGCATGTATTTGGCATTGATTCTTCATACAGGTTTTTCTATAATAAATATTGATCGATTACTGCATAATACTATTGGAAACGTATAGAAAGTTAAGTAGCGGATTTAATCAGGACCAATCAGTAATTAACTTTCTTTTTAATTTTCACTTGGTCATAAATGAAGAGGACTCGAGCATAAGGTGTACGGTTTTTGTTTAATAAAGCAAACTGTGCATGCAACTGACGGCATTTCCTGCTTGCTTGATAATCATAATTAATTGTACCGAACGCATGTTTTATAAATGAAACAGATGCATAATTAAATGGATTCCTGGAACAATGTTGTAAGTTAGATTAGACAAAATTTCCAGGCTGCACGGGATTAATTTGTTTATGTAATATAGAAACGAGCTTGTAATATGCAACAATGTTTACAAATTACAGGAGAAAATCGATACTGATATCGATGTTATTAACTTACTTCGCGTGAAATTAGAAATTAATTATGTTTTACTAATGTACTAAAATTGCACTAGAAGTTTATTTACAAGGAACCACGGCAAATTAGGTAAAAAAAGGAAGATGCAGATAATAAGTATGTACTTGATATTATTAAATGTGTCACGTGAAATTAGGAATAAATTATGTTGTTCTAGTGTAGTATAATTGCACTACAAATTTATTTACAGAGAGTGACACAAATGAGGTAAAACAAAAGTATATTATACGACCAACATGAATAAATATGAAAGATAGAGATCTCTTTTTAAAGCAGACTCAATAATACACAAATGGAGAAATCTTCCGACTAACAAAAATTAGAAATCAACAGACCCAGAATTCCATACTCTCGCCTTACTCACAGCTGAGTAGATCTAAAAGATAGAGATTTCTTTTTTTATTTAAACCAGACTCAATAATACACGAATGAACAAATCTTCCAACAAACGTAAAATTATAAGCCAAGAAACCTAGAACTGTACACTCTCACCCTACTCAGCATTGAGTAGATCCAAAGGATTCCACTTTAAATCAGACTTAATAATACTTCACTTAAGAAATCCTCCACCAAACGCAAAATTCTTACCCAAGAAACCCAGAACTGCACACTATCACTTTACTCAGCATTAAGTAGATCCACACAATTCCTCTTTGAACCAGACTCAATAATACCTCACTCAACAAATCCTCAACCAAACGCAAAATTCTAAACTAAGAAACCCAGAACTGCATACTATCACCCTACCCGCTCAAGTTTATGCATAAAATCAAATCGATATGAATTCGATGCGCGCGGTATCCGTACCCTGGCTCCCACCCTCGCGAAGTAACAAGCCTCCTGAAAAGAGAATAGCGAAAGAAGCTAAATACTGAATGAAACAGGTTCTCGACGTCATAAAAGAAGAGCTGAAAATCCGACGAGCGTAGGGTGACTAGCCCCCGGTCTCCGCCACTGTTTCCACCCCGTGGCCGAGTTGGGGGTGGTGGACACGGCGCCGCGCGGCGCGGGGGTGACGATTTCGCTTCGGCCCGAGTCGTCGCGACGCTAGCGCCGCGCCGGAGGCTCCAGTCTGAGCCCAGCATCACTCGTGGTGGTTTCGCGCGCGCATACCCCGCCAAGGTGCGACTAACTTTTCGAGAAACGACGAAAGAATCCGTTCCTTTGAACACGCGTCTCCATCCCTCGCGACGTCTTTGAACGATCCACGGAAAAAGTGTCGTCTGTTGCTGTCAGTTCCATCGCGACGTCGTGATGCGAACACGGGACCGTCCGGCGAACGCGTGCACCGACAGCGTGCGAGGATTCTCGATGACGTGAAAGGTTGGAAAAACAATGGGAAACTCTGGCGAACACCGTCGAACATCATCGAGGAAAGGATCGCGATCGCGTTCACCGACCCACTGGCACGCGTTCACCCTGGAAAGCCTCGAAGCGTGCAACGGGACCTTCCTTCAAAACGAAAACTCGCTGGCCACCGTTCCTCTGTAAACAGGATTCCCAGCCCGCGGCTCTGTTTACCAAGTCCTTTTACCGGTGAATCGTCGCTCGAAAGACTCCGAAAGAATCGCGTCTCCTTTGTGTCGTCGCGTTCTCTTAGTTCTCGATTGAAAGACACCAAAGGTGTTTCTCCTCGCGCGGTGCACCGTGCCTCTTCACGATCGTTTCTGCCCGAGAGACTCCACCGGAAGCGTTATAGCTCTTGTGTGAACGTGGATCTCGAGGATCTCGGGCGATTGAAAGACTTCGAGAGGTGTTTCTCGATTTCGGGAACTGTGTTCTTTAGGAATCATGCTTGTTTGAAAGACAAGCTCGTCAGGACCGCGTTTTTCCTCTGTGTTGCGCAGTGTTCCTCGCGGACAAAGGACTCTCTTTAATACATTCCAGCGGGAAAGTGTTTTCCTTGTGTCGCACGGCGTGTTCTCCAGGATCTAGGTCGATCTAGGTCGTTTTTCTTCTCTCCTTGGAACCGGAAGAGGGCCCAGCAGGTTTGCCAGAGAGGTGTTTACTCCTTTGTGTTCCTCAAGAACCACTCTTTCCCTGACACCGTGTCCCAAAATCGAAAAATTCCGGTAACCAGAAAGGTTCTCCCTTGTGTCGTGTACCTACGAGACAGCGATCAGTGTCGCCGATCGAAAAGGTGATCCTCTTTCTGTGAAACGTAAACGTCACCGCGATCCTCCCGCGACAGTGTGTGCCGTGCATCGGAAAGTACTCGGAGCCGATGGGAGGCTGCATACGTCGGATCGCAGGGATGATCAGTGCCTGGAGAACACTCGACGCGCTCGGTTGCTGAATTTCCAGCGAATACCTCGTCCCATCGAGCCAGTACCCGACGAACATCGCCGCGTAATCGCGGCAGGAACGTGCGACGCGGTGTTCCAGGCCTCCGGAGTTGGGCGCATCATGCTCCGCTGCTCGAAAGCGCCACTCGAACCTTGAGATCCGCGGTATCGATCCGCCGATCGCCGATAAATACACTGGTCAAGCTTGTGCGTGACAGGTGCGCGTAAAAACGCGTCGAGAAGGAACAAAGAAATTGCGACTGTTGAGCAGGGAAGAAATTGCACTGCCATTGATCAACGATAATTGCAAGGAGTCGAGGATTTTTAGTTACACTTTTGGGGACGCAGCAGGTTCTGCATAATACTAGCATTGATTAATTGTTGTAAGGCCGGGAGGAGAGAACGAGGCAGAGGACAGTGGAACGGAGTTAAGGATTTGTCATAAAGCAGGAGGTGAAAGGCTCAGGACACTGGGACAGGATTAGGAATTTTGAATCCTGGTTTTTAAATCAGGTTCTGTTTCAATTAAATAATTGTTACGAGGCCTGAAGGACAGTGGAACGGAGTTGAAGATTTTGAGTTCCACTTTTGGAGACACTTTATAGGTCCTGATACTAATTGTTTGTCATAAGCAGGAAGAGAGAAGGATCAGGACAGTGGGACAGAGTTAGGAATTTTGAATCCTACTTTTCAAAACTGTAGATTCTGCATGCCGCCATTAATTAATTGCCATTAGACTAGTGTGAGGAGAAAGAGGATAGTGGAACACAGTTTTTGAGTTTCACTTTTGAAGACACTGACACGAAACACTAGAAGACAGTTAATGACGTCGAATCGCACTTTTGTATCCCAAAATAATTACCAACTATTAATTCTCACGAAGGAAAGAAGAGAAGAAGCATAAAGGATAAGAAATTCCGCGTTTGAAGCCAGATTCCGCATATCGGTGAATATTTAACAGCGATTACATTGGCAAGGACAGCCAGGTGGAGAAAAAGGAACACAGGGGAACGAAATTAAAGCGCGCGAGTCGCTCGCCGAGGCGCGAATGATTTGTAGGTCGGATATTTCGAAAATTGCGGCCGCCGGCTGCCAGAGGAAGTTTCCGAGAGCGATTCCAAGAGGGACGGGATCGATCGGGGAATCGAACGTGGTCTTTCCGTTTCCCTCTTCCAGTCTGTGCCCTCACACGCGGGCCCTCGTCGCGAGCGAGCAGTAATTACACGCCGTGTCGAGAAGTTACTGCCGTCGACCCTCCTACCTTGGTGCACGTGAGGCTCTCGGAAGTGTACAGTTCTTAAAATCTGCATTTTATAATATCTCACTTCTCGGTATAAATACACTACGTGGTTCAAACCGTAGGAGAGCGAGGAAAAATAGGAGGCGGAAAGTAAAAGGAGGAGGTATTTAAAATTCAATCGAGGTGGGTGCAATTATGATATAAGGCAGGTTTGGTGCGAAAAAAAATTGTTTGAATAGATTCATTAGTCATTTGGTGGAGCATGCAGTGATTTTAAACACCTTTATTGAGATATTGAATCTTGGGGATCTCTTCGAATGTTGATGCAGGGGAAGATTGAATAATTATATTCAAAAGATTTGGAGATATCAAGGCAGGTCCTGGAAACCTTCATCTGAATATTAAGTATTAAGGATATTAAGGATCCTGCTCCAAGTCTTCGAATACGAATTCTGATCCAAGAAAAAATTTAGAAATATCAAGGCAATTATATTTTGCCGAGGATGCAGTGATGTAAAAAGTCCTAGAAACCTTCATCTGAATATTAAATATTAAGGATATTAAGAATCTCAAATTCGATAGGGGTGCGAAAGTACAATCCTGCTCCAAGTCTTCGAGTACGAACTCTGATCCGAGAAAAAATTTGGAGATATCAGGGCAGTGAAAGAGTACAGGTCCTGGAAATCTTCATCTGAATATTAATTGTCAAGGATATTAAGGATCACAAATTCGATAGGGATGCGAAATCCTGCTCCAAGTGCTCGAGTACGAACTCTCCAATAAAAAATTTGCGCGAACGTGTCGAAGTCAATTGCAGATACGCCCCGGCAGTGCACTTTACTTCTCTAAGAATATATGCAGCGGTGTGAAGAGGGTATTCAAGCACTTCCACCGGGATATTGAATTTCGAGGAATCGAGTGTCACGATTCGTTTGCCAACGAAGGTTCCTTCGTAGTCGCGTGAGATATACATCTTCGTCCGAGTTCCGGGTCGACAGAACGGTCCCGCGGAACCGGAACGGGCTGTGAAAGTGCGTGCAGATTACGCGACATAGACGAGATCGATCGGCCGCGAGGAGTGGCCGCCGAGAGTTCCTCGGGAGTGATAAATAAAAGGTGCGCCCTGTCGAGGACGAAGAATCGTAACCGGGAGTGAAACCGAGCCTGGGTGCTCGCCGTTTTCCGATCCATCCGCGAGAACTACTCGTTTCGTATTTCATTGTCTTCCCTCCCGCGCAAGCCAGTGTTTCGCGTCAAAGGCGATTCACGCCGCTCCCGATTCCGCGTTTGCACGGCCGCAAGACAGAAAAAACCCGATCTACGCGAAGGTGAGTTTCTAGAGTTTTGCGGTCCTTTCCGTGGTGTCTTCGGTTTTTTCCAAGCAACGATTCTTTCGTCGACGATCGGTCTATGCGTCGATACGATTTACTTCTTCAATTATGCAGGCTGTTTAACACGGTGTCTGCTGAGCTAAAACTCGTGAAAATTTCGGTAGAGTGAAAAGTTTGTCTCGAGACTATCGAAGATTAGATGAATCAACATCTGTTGTAATATGTAGATTTCTTAACGTCGCCAAACTCACAAATTCTGTCTAGATTAATTTTCATTATCGTCTCACCTTTGAAGTTACGGCATCTTCCGCCTCGAGATAAGCAACTCGCCGGTTTGAACCAAGTTGCTCATTTCGAGACAAAACTGTAACTCCTTTAGTTTCTCGATAGAAAGGCCTGGGTGACATGGCGACCAACGCGTTAAGTGGTTAGGTCTAGTCAGGTATTTTAAATAATTTTGTTTGCAATAGTTTAATATATTTCATAAAATAAATAATCCTAAGTTATTATACAATGTTTCAACTATATTCGGGAAAATTTTCGAAACGAAATATTCATTGTAGATAGAGTTACCGCCATATTTGTTGAACCTTGTTCCACAAGTAGTAGAATTAGAATTCGAAATGAAAAACAAATATTATTAAATAGGTATGCGCAAGAAAAGAAATTCCATGACAAAAATGAAAACAATAAAATAAAATTTCAAGGAGAAAAGTTAAAATTATCTGAAGAAGAAAGAATTAGGATTTCGATTAATACAAAAACTAAACCTAAAAACTAAAAATGAAACTAAAAATAAAAGTAATATTTTCACATAAAATGGACGTATAGTCCAAGTCAATTACTAGAATCGCTCCGTATAAAGTTATACTCGAAATGAATTGAATACCGTATAGTGTATCAATTTATTGTTCCTATGGGCGATACCGGTCTGCAAGTGGATCTGGCCAGTATCGGTGGTCGAAACGTAACTGACTATGTTCCCGTGTTTTTCAACAGGAGGTCGGTTATAACAAATTCGAATCTCGATTGGTAGATGCAGTTTCCGATAGAATTTCGGGCAACGGTGGTTGCCGGTCGCTGATACGAACTTGTAAATTTGATGAAAGCGACGGGAGAAGGAATTTTTACACAGGAAATAACCGACACGGTCGCGACGATTGTTCGTAGTCGCCTGTTGTTAACACCGATCTCTCAATTTTTAAACAAAGCTCCTCCTTTCTGCCAAACAGAACGACGTGTTCAACCGAGACGTGTCAACCGAGAAAGTACCGCGACGTATTCCCCCACTGCTAATTGCTATCTCCACTTAGAACAGTGCTACAGCCCCAGCCCACTTACTATAATCATCCTGTAATCCAATCTGGCTCCACTGCATTAATTTCCGCGTAGAGATAGCGTAATTCGAGACCCCTTCGCGAATACGTTGCGCAGCGCCTAACAACCCTAACACGGCATCGACAATAATTATGAATGGACGAACAGACTCCGATACCGGGAACGAAGAAGAGGCTGCTGGGAGATACTTCGCCGTTAGAAATTTCACTCGTTGTTCCCGTCTCGATAAAACCGATATCCGACGTCTCGATAAGTCTTCGGGGTAAGCTTTCCACGGGCGTTCCTAGTTTCCTTAGAAATTGCCACGTTAAATTCATACCCGTCGCCGGGGCGCTCGACCGAGGTTGCTCCGATACTTTAATTACTTTTTCTCGCATGCATCACCCGGCGATTTACAAACTCCGATGCACGCGCGGAAATGAAAACGCTGAACGTTGTTTCCTGCCGCTTTTAAACCGTCTATCGAAATAAAGTACGCCTATTCATCCATTGTCGGAAAGGTCTTTTTGCGACCACTGCGAAAATATATCTTGCATTTATTCGTTTCGCTTCTGGAAAACCGTTTGCCCAAGGTTTTGCATTGTTGGGGTGAGTCTGGCATTGTCCGCGGTTACAATGACTGAAAACGCTGCAACTCTGCGATTAATAATAGAATTTGCAATGAGATGTAGATCTAAAAATTGATATTAAAAAAAAAGAAGTCACCCCTGGTTTGATAAAATTTTTATTTCAAGATTAAATTATTTCAGAACCACACCATTCTATAACCAATTATTCAATAAATTGAGGACCAGAAGGGCTAGAATTTGCAATCAATAGTACAATTAGAAATGTAGATCCAAAGATTAACATTGAAAAAAGAAATCACCCTTGCTTTGATAGAATTTTAATTTCAAGATTAAATTATTTCAGAATCATAATGTAACCAATAATCTAATGAACTATGGCCCCGAAATTCCCACTTGAATATTCAAAATAAAACTCAAAATTTTGCATCAGGACCTCCTAAAATTTTTAATATAGATGACGTATATGAAAATCTGCCGCGACGGTCGCGATATTATAAGTAAAATATTAAAAGCAGCGTTCCAAAAGGTCGCAAAAGTGGTGCGCTCCGAGCGTACACGTCGTAAAACGAATCGAGCCGTGTCTTCGATGAAATGTTTCGCAAATATTTATTATACCCTCGCACGGAGGGATCGCTTTGGCGCCACACAGAAAACTTATCGGAACGATAACCTCGCCGCATCGATTTTCGAATGCAAATATGAGTCCGACGACTGTTCGCTTCCGATATTAAAATGTTTTCGATATTTTATGAACATGTGCTTTCGCGAGTCGGCCGAAGCAGCGCGTAATTTGCAGCCAAGTCGACGCAAAAATGTTTACGTTTATTCTTCGTGCGTGTGAAGTCCATTTTCCGCTAACGCGATACGTATTAACTTTATGTTACCGCAAAAGCATTGGAAACACTCGTTTCGGCTTAGTCTGTATTCGCGGAGCTATCTTGTCAAGCATTTAACGACCCCTTTGTACGCAAAATACGGCGAAAACCTCAAGAGCGAGCTCAATTTTGTGGAAAATCGCCAAAGAACTTCTTGGATTGACTTCGGAACGGGAGAATCTCGATCACCTTGTTCTTTAACCTCGTGAGGGATGAATTCTGAACGGACTTTCTTTTGCTTTAATCGAATGCACGCAAAGCAAAGGAATTTTTATCTCTAAATCTGGAATTTTCTCAAGAATTTCTAACCATTGCATAACAAGCCATCAAATTACTTTTTTTTGTCTTCAAAATATGCAGTCTCGTTTGATAATGCAGACTCTACCATAACCGAAACAAATGCGCGTGCTCGTTTAACACGCAAGACACGCTAAACACCGTCCTTTGCCGTCCAATGAATTCTGAAAATCGTTTCAGCCTCATTCGCTGGTCGCAACAACATTATCGTCGTTCTGTACAACGAAACCTTTTTCGCAACAATCACTGCCTCGCTAATACGTTTTTCCTTCCAATTTATTTAATAATCCCTCCGTAAAACATTTACTGCCTCGCGTGATATTCCAGAACGATGGTTTGCGACGGGGCTTTAATCACAGCCTTTGCTCTGAAGAGAAATAGGTTACAAGTAGACAATACGCCCCACTTTCGCTTGAAAATCGATTGAAAAAAAATGTTATTCAGCAATTCTCTATTTTATCTATCGAGTTATATCACTATTTTTAAATAATATACTATTATATATTGTACTCAATCAAATGGTCAACGTATTCGTTCTTTATTCAAATATATTTTTAATGTACAGAGTGAATCACTCCTTTTATAGTAAATTAAATACGTATGTATTCAACCTTCTATGAATTGAATTTTTTTCTGCAAACCACTTGCAAGGGGTTAGTTTGATATTTCAGGTTGATAGTGCTGCCAGTAATATTATTATTGAAGAGAGATTATATATTTAAGACGTATACGTCTCTTGTGAATTAACTAAAATTATTCGGTGAAATAATACCACTTGAAAGTTACACGGGCCCATAGGGGGTTAGGTCTGGGTTTGGGTCGCTATTTTACTAAAACAATCTGAAAACGCCAGCTAATAGATCTTTCTTTAAATCAATTATGTTTGAAGAAAGAAATTGTTGAACTTATGATCTTCACGCATCCAAGGTCCTGTTTGACTCCTTGAAGCTAGATGGCTTAAAAACTGCCGCACCTTTTGGTTACCTCTACTATTTTATTTAAAGTTTTTCACTCATTTGGCGATACTGTACATATCAAAACGCTCAAGTTGACACTATTCTTCTATGCAGCTTGAATTATCTTTTCCTTTTATAATCGTGTCCCTTTCAGAGTTAGCCCATTGACCCTAAACTACAAATCTGACATAGCATTTGTAAAATAAACGAGCGGGTTAAGCCAACGACTGGTCCTCCGTGGAAACGATTAAGCCACGGTTCACGTTCCACTGATTGCGCGTTTAATAATAATTGTCCCGACGACTTTTTGTCGAAACGCACGGCATAATTCCGGGTCCGCTGGCCGCGGCGGGGATTTATTGGACGAGTACACGCTCGGCGAAATTGCTAGCGAGTCATCGAGGATTGAATCCGGCCGGAAGGAGGGCGAACGACAGCCGAGGACAGAAACTCGAGCATAATGGGCGAATCCTGGGCAAAACTGAAATGATTGATGGGAAGAACGAGAGAGATGGCAAGGGCTAGGAGCCGGTACGACGGCGAAGGAAACGGCTAGAGGAAACAAAAGGGCGAGAGGAAGTAGTTATGCTTGTGTACAGAGTAGGTCGACACCTAGGACGCCCTCCTCCCCTCCTCCCGAACGCAGTTAACTCGAATGCTTCCGATAACAGTGATAGTGTACCGGGGAGTCATCAACCGGCTGGCACCGGTTAATGAGTTTTCCAGCCTTTCCTGCTGACAGACATTTGTCATCGTTCGACTTGGACGAAGCAATGTCTGCCACGACCCTCGCTCCGAACCCAGAAGAAGAGAAACCGTCGTCCTTATCGGCGAATAACTGGACGAGAAATAACGATGCACGGAGATCGTCAGACTGTTACACGCGGATTACAATCGAATACATTCGCGGCGAAATTTTGCGAAATGAATGAGATAACGTTACTTTGGATACAATGAAGGAATTAATAATATTCAAGTTTCGTAAAAGAAATTTTAACATTGTCTTGTTATCTCTACAGGTTTTTTTTTATCATTACTGAAGTGATATTAAAGAAAAATTATTAATAGAATGTATTCGGTAATGCAACATAAAGATATCGAACGATAAATGATATGATTGGTATTAGTAGATTCGTAATTTATTTTAGATATCTATTTCTATTAAGGAAGTGTCTAGATACTTCTGAGAGGGAGTGTATTTTTTGTCCAGGCTGTTCCAAAAATGTTGAAGGACCTTGGAAGGGGTTCGGAGAGGGTGATTTGAAACAACTTTTGTCTTAGCGAAATTGTTGTCAGAGGCTTCGTTAAGGAGATATTAACAGAAAACCCTGAGGAATCAGAGCGCGAGTACACCGGCGCCGGTGGAGCGCCCGCAGTAGAATAGGCCCGCGCTAGACAGCCACAGTGTAGCACAGGCTACGCGCTAAACAGCCGCAGTAGATTAGGCCCGCGCTAGTCAGCCACAGTGGCACAGTCAACGCGCTAGACAGCCGCGGTAGTATAGGCCCGCGCTAGTCAGACACAGTAGCACAGGCTACGCGCTCTTCAACGACCTCCAACATTTTTGGGACACCCTGTATATCGCCTTAATATTCACGTTCGGAGGGGGTGAAAACTACCCTCGCACTTGCAAACGAAATACCTGTGTAATTAAATTTCAGGAGAACTAACCAACTAAAAAATTAAATACGATAAATGTTTGGCTTCTAACGAACACAGAACAGCGTTTTGGAACAACATGCACTGCATATTAATTCCAATCAAAATTAATTTTACTGCATCACAAGGTTATACCTCGTGTCTCCATTATTAATGTTATAACCGTGTTATTATGATTATTTTGTTCGTCATTCCCCTTCGCTCGTCAACTTCTTTTACATCCTAGATTAGGTTTACGATCGCATGCAAGTATATCTGGTGTTTGAATCGCATTGCGGGCTGGGCTAATAAAGTACGCCCTATAAAAATGAACACATCATCATTATGTTGATTACAGTTATGTCTCTTGTCTGTAAGACTGACGTAAAAATTTGTTACTGTCACCTGGAACAGTTATCAGATGAGAACAGTTTGAAGATTGTACGATACTTATAAAAACAATTTCAGTTGCGTTCATAAATTATCCATTATTTTCATACGGTGCAGTCTCGAGAAAAATGGAAATAGATATTAAGATCGATGAAAGAAAGTTTATAAGAGTAAGACTAACACTGTAAATTTAAACATGAGGAGTTAATTAATTTCTGTTAATTAATTGCGGGAACATACGATTACTGTAATAAAAAGTGTCTTTATTAGGAGAAATTGCAAGCATCCATGGTACTAACGAAAAGCTCGTAGTGGGTTGAGGCATAACAGTAACGTATGATATTCACATGGGAAATTAAATCCATTTAATATAATCTTATCCACTGGCGTAGCACCTCGCGCATAAGAACGCTGGTGCATACTCTAACAGGAGGTACGGCAGGAAACTCTCAGCTTCGAGATGTTGGCCTGCATACTCAAGTTCATGGAAAAACTTTAATAATCTTTTATGAGAAAACGGTTCGTGGGCTATATATGATTCTTTTCAAACCTTGTCTGCCATGAACGAAACTCGTTTTATTAAACAGACTTGTTATTTAGAAAACAAATCGTGAAGACTGTCTCGAAACTGGTTAACGAAATGGGTGCCGACTTAATCTTTTACTAACGCTGATGTTTATCTTCCAATATAACAAAATGTTAGAATAATAGACTTCGCAATTATTCTATTTCGATTTCGAGTCCTCCCATCGAATGAACGTTATCAACCCGGGCGATCTAGGAACAAACGATATCAACGTGGAATAATTTCCCCACGTGATAAATTCCCGCGGTATCCGGGCTATTTGTATCAATAACCGTGCGTCATAATGCATCACGATTGATCGCGATGTTCCATTACGCGATCGCAATGCCGTCGCTGATAAGGCGTCTTACCGTCTCGTTCGAGGAAGGTTAGGTCACTATCGACGGAGTCCACGATTCGAGCTCAACTAAACAGTCTGATTAGGAGACAGTATAAATATAAGAGATACCAGAAAATAATAGTACGAAATAAAATCTTTACTTGGTCTAATTATTATGTGAGTAATAAACTAATGAATGAATAATAAATTTACTAATAAATATACAAACCTTGAGAATATAAATACAAGAGATAGCAGAAAATAATAGCACGAAATAAATTATTTACTTAGTCTAATTATTAGGTGTCTAATAAACTAATAAATACATATGCAAACCTTGACAATATAAATACAAGAGACCAATGAATAATAAATTCACGAATAAATATACAAACCTCGACAATATAAATATAAGAGACAAATGAATAATAAATTCACTAATAAATATACAACCTTTGACAATATAAATACAAGAGACACCAGAAAATAAAAGAATGAAATAAAATATTGACTTGGTCTAATTATTACGTGACGAATGGCGTTACTATCAAGGCTGTCCATTTAAAATCGCTTTCCTCTATAATTCTCGTTATTAATAAGTGCAGTACACACGAATCTCGAAGCGAATCTCGAAACGAATCTCGTTGCTGTATCCGATCCCAACACGAGCATCCCTCCCGCAACGTTGCCCGAGGAAATCCTTGCGTGGTCGTTCGAATGAAAATCTATTTCGCCTGAAAGCCAGCCATTCTTTACTCAAACAAGGAACGACACCCGTATCGGACGAACTCGCGAGCTCGCATAACGCAACGGCGCTCGAGAACACAATGCGCTCTGAAACAAGAAGCAGGAGGAAGGGGAGTGGCGGTGGTGGAAACGCGATTGTACGTGCGCCGGGCGCGGCGTGCCGCTGTAAATTCGAGCAACCGTGAATAGGGGATGACTAGGTTCTTTGAAGCATGCATTTTTGTAAAATATTCATGCGAGCACCCGTCGCTGCCGAGTCAGAAACCGTAACCACCCTTGTACCGCGGCTTTCGAGCAGCAAGCTTCAAGTCAGGACTGCAACCCTTCGGAGGCAACAGCTTCTAGACTGACGCAACGTTCCGTTCCCCTCCTTCCCTCCCGCAGTTGTTGCTCGAACCAGACATCCGTCGAGCAGTGCATTACCTGTGACGTTGAAACGAGCAGACCGGGCGCACATTCAACGCAGGATAACACAACGCGAGGATACCAGTGTTCTTTCGCCGGAAGGCGCATCCTGGGAACCGAACGCTCCATTTAGCTTTTATCGCGAGCATCCACGACGAAAATTCTCCGTCATTAGGACCCGGAGAGCTAGAGCCGTTCGCTGCACGAATCGATTAACCCAGTCGCATAAAAATTGTAACATTACTGACGATCGTTTGGGCATTCTACGATTTTTATTTGAATTTACATTATAAAGGGAATTGTAAAAAGCAATGTATTTTTTTCGGTCGTTAAAACTTTATTTCGGTCGCATTTCTCAACTGATTGTTTTATGGATTTGTGCAATGAATGGCTCAAATAACTATTCGGAATAAATGTAATACTCGTTCTACGAGTCTTTAGAATATATCACAACTGGAACACATTTTGGAGTACCTGGAATTAAATTTTTAAACAATTCTCCCGGAACCAACGGAGTACTGTACAAGTTTTTTACTAATCCTGTCTTGGATAATGCATATTCTGCTTTGAGTAATATCGCGACAGGGGACGTTTATTCATCATTGAGGCTTTCTAAATCTCCCAAAGGTTCGTTCGTTGTTCTGAATAAAATTTTGCTGAGTTCGTCGAACCAGAATGGAATGAAGACCGGTGAAAATCGAAATTTAGGAAACGAAGAGTAGAATTACGGCGAACCGTAAATCTCGGCCGCGGTTCGAGGGAAAAAGAAGCCTCGTACTCGGTACGCGATACGTAAGACGAGGTAGAAACGTTTTTCCCGGTAATTTCACGGTGCTTCTGCGCTAAAGGGCCGTGATTCGTGGCCCGAATCGGCCACGTACCTATCCGGTGAACTTAATGCAGATTGCTGCTTTAATGGGGAACAATCGACGCTATTATCGAGATGGATTCATGCTGAATGCACGCCGGGCAATTTACGGAAGTGAAGTTTGTCCTGCGCGAGCCCCGCGTTTCGTCTATTAAATGGTGGTGCACCACAGAGATATAGAACGTCTGCGTAGTCGTGACACGAGTTGTCCAGGTGGAATTCAAAGTAATGCGGAGATGGTGAATTTAAACGTGAAAAACTGGGAAACACTGGCAGGGCACGAGTGGCTTGAGAGAATGGTAGACTGTGGACTGTAGGTAAACAACGTCCAGTTGAAACAATTGGTACCTGCGAGGCCATGGAGGGATGCTCGCGTGTAGATCGTATCGCTGTAACAGCCCCATTTAAAGTGGGGCGTTTAAACGATTTAATGTACAATTATCAAGTTCGAGGAATTTGGCAGACCTGCGTTTAAGTTTTATTTCTGTAGGAGTTGTGGGTTCTATGATTTTTAAAACAAGAAATTGTACCTTATGAACTTGAAAAGTTTACAGACTTCGCGCACACGCAAGAGTTGGAGAGATTTGAAAATCTAGTGACAGCTGTTAATATTTTGTAAGGTTATTTATTGTAGTATTATCAACACTAGAAATTTAGTAGAAGTTTTTGTCACTTATTCTTCGAAATCTACATAATGTTCCAAAAATATTGGAGATCCTTAAAATACTCTCTTTTGGAAAACTAATTGACTGTTCGAATAAGTGATAGTAATATCAACAATAAAGTACATGTTACACATTTTAAAAGATAAGACATCTCCATTTAAAGTCAATTTCATTTAATTCCATAAACATTCCCAATCAAATAATAAGTCTAATAACTTTAAAAGAAACTAATTTATAATTCTATTTCCAATCGCTCCATGTCATTGAAATTCTATTAAAACTCTCAAATTTATAAATTTGAAGAAACATGGAGGCAAATGGTGTCCAAACTCCATAAATTCAAACGGCGAAGACTTGACTTCGTAGTTACTCGATATCAGTGTGC
The DNA here is from genome assembly GCF_026283585.1 of Hylaeus volcanicus. Lineage (NCBI taxonomy): Eukaryota > Metazoa > Arthropoda > Insecta > Hymenoptera > Colletidae > Hylaeus > Hylaeus volcanicus. The sequence continues at coordinate 1,263,915 of NC_071981.1, read as the reverse complement.
ATCATTTTTCTACCGCGAAATTACGCTGTCTAGCGTGTTTGCTTTCTCTTCCTACACTGTCAACGTGAACGGTCTCAGGCTGGCGTTGCGCTGAGATATTGCGTGGGCGGATGCACGCGTGCAGGCCGTGCATACACGCGGTCTCCTCGCGCCGGAGTTGAAAGTCAACGTGGCTTCTGCTTTGCATGGCTGCGTCATGCGACTGCATTCATTTGGCGGTTTCTTATCTACATGACACGTTCGAGAGTACACCTTGTAAACGTGCTTTCGTGCAAATTCTCGTGTTTCGATGAAAACCGTCCGGAATGTTGAACGGTACGAAACAGGCGCAGCCTACGGGAGGCGGATTGAGCTGAAGCTTTGTTTTGGAAAAAGCGTGGGTGGTAACGATCCATTATTTTTTTTCCTTTCTTTTCGGTCTGTGCGGAGGCAATGCGCTTTCCAATTTATCGCTTCTCCCACGAGCACTGAATCACGGGCCGCGTCGATGAATTTTCGGTTCACCTTGAAAAATGGATCAGCAGAAATTAAAATCCGCTTTCGAATTTAGCCCGATCCTCGGAGATTTTGAGAACGCGAGAAATAGAAAGAAACATTTCATCCGTGGATGGGAGTTTAATGCATTTTATTTTGAAAAAACGTGAGCAAAGTAAAACGTAGAAAATACTGCGACCGGTGTGCACGTGCCTTTAATCCGTGCACTATATTTTCGAAACTATACAGTATTTCACAAAACAAATAGTGCACTCTTTTTAATTACTTTCCAATGAAAAAAAAAACGAAGCCAAGCGAAACTCTCTGTGATAGATAGGAGCGAAGAGATGGCATTTCAGAGTTTGATTAAAAAAGTGTATAGATCGCTAATAAAAATGCTATGTTTCTCTATATTGCCTCGTCAAACTTTTCACGCCTCTGGTTGGAAAAATTCATAAACCGTTTTCTCTAAACTGTACTATACCAGTGTATGACGTCTGCGAGCAGAATAAAATATTTATATTTTCGTGTAGCATTTTTTACAAGATGGTATTTTTACAAACATTTTATTTTATATATGTAGCAGAAATTATTTTCTCACTGGAAAGAGTCTCAGAAAAAAATATATAAATGTGACCTTAACAAACGTACATTAAGATTTTATATGAATTATAATGTATTATATTAAAACACTGTTACAGTGAAATGTTTGTTTGTAACCATCGCCTAGTTGTATGAATTTTTTTCGCCTGAGTATTTACTCAGTCTTGATTATCGTCTGTGAATGGACCACGAGCTCGTCGAGTAAGTAGATATCACATTACTCGGCGTGTAGAAGAATTATATCAGCTGGGTCGCCCCGTGTCGCGCGATTTCTTGCGCGATATACGTGCACATTGCGCTCACGCAGTGGAAGCCAATGTAACACGTTCTCTATGCTTTCCTTGCGCGCTCGTAACTCTGTCAAATATATCTGGTTTATTACATTCTCGCCGCGTATATCACGCCTCGATAACCATTAGACCCATTTCTCTACTATTCCGTGAAATAACACGTGCTTTGAGAAATTTCTTTTATTCGCGTAAATTAGATTACGGACATATCACCGCAATAATTGCGCTTTTTCAAGCGCGGCGTGATCTTTATCCATAGTTCTTTAAAAAGCTCGCTCGATACGACCTTCTGGACCATGTTTTAGCAGAATTGGCAGAGTCGCTAAATTATTTTCTTATGATTTTACTTTTCATCGCATTTACTGTTTGGTAATTAGCGACGGATTTAATTGGAACTCTGTTTGATTAGTGGTACTATACAGGGTTTCCACGCTAAAGTGTTGGAAACGCATATCTCAATAACTATTGATGATACGAAGAAATTGTTTACATGTAAATTGTAGGATATAATAGGGTGTCTATTGCGGCGTAAACGAAATTTTGTTTATGTTACTAATTTAAAAGATATGAGAGTGAAGTTCCATTTTTAAAAGGAATTATGGTGCTTTTCAAGATGAATTCATTAAGCTTTAATGTATTCACCCGATTTTTATTAGTTTTCAAGATACAACGCTTCGAAATTTACACTCACCGACTAATTTCTTGTACCTAATTTATTTTATTTGTTCAGAACATTAGATAATTCACTAAAATCCAAAGTCTACATTTCAAGAGAAGACCAAAACGAAATAGATTTTCCGAATGTTGTACAGTCGAACACGTTAATACAGGGAACGATCGTCGCGGATGGTTTCTGGGACGTAACACGGAAAGAACGATCGAGAGCGGTGCGATTAGAATGCAAATGACGGCTAACGACGCAAAAAGCATGGTTGTCGTCGGGCAAAACCGTCGGAACGGTCGCCGGAATATGTAATCCCGTTTCCGTTCAATATTCAGGAAACCGATACGCCGCACCGGGTTAGACTAATCACTCACGGGTTCGCGCGACCATAACGATTCTATACGTTCCGCAGCGAATGCCGATTAGCAGATTTGTCATGCGACCGGTATATTTGGCCACGCGAATACCCTATTAGCGGACGCGGAGAGCCGCGGTCCGACAATGGTCGTATGCAAAGACGGAGACCTGAATTCCTAGCAAGTGAAGGCTGCCTGATCAATGGTAATCCTATATTTCGGGGGGAAACAGTACGTCATCCAGTGGAACTCTGCGCGTGACACGGCGGTCCTTTCCACTTTGAAGTGGATTAATGCGTGACACGGGGGACTGATGTTACTGCGCTAGCGACAAGGGACACATTACAACGTGTACTATTAGCGAGGCCCGCGCGACCATGGATTTATGGACGAGCTTGAAAACACTTTCGCGCGTTTTAGTGGACTACGACAACCCCATCGAGGCGCCCACTTGAGAGTCGTCGAAATACCGTTCGCACGATACTGCGGGGGAGAATATTGAAGAACGAGTGGGGGTTATTAGGTTGTGGAGTATGGAATACTCCGATTTTTCAATCTTGGGATATTTGGGATTTTGATGTAGGAGCTTTGGACTCTTGGACTATCGAACTCTTGGACTTTTGGAATTTTGGATTCTTGGACTCCTAGACTCATGGATTCTTGGACTCTTGGATTCTTTTACTTCTAGATTCTTGGACTCCTACATTCTTTTACTTCTAGATTCTTGGACTCCTGAATTCTTAGACTCCTGGATTCATGGACTCCTAGATTCTTTTACTTCTGGATTCTTGGATTCCTGAATTCTCAGATTAATGGATTCTTGGACTCCTAAATTCTTGGACTCCTGAATTCTTGGACTCCTAGATTCTTTTACTTCTGGATTCTTGGACTCCTGAATTCTTGGACTCCTGGATTATTGGACTCCTAGATTCTTGGGCTCCTAGATTCTTTTACTTCTGGATTCTTGGATTCCTGGATTCTTGGACTCATGGATTCCTGGACTCCTAGATTCTTTTACTTCTGGTCTCTTGGACTCTTGGACTATTGGATTTCCATAATACTGCAGGGTTCACGATTCGTGTTGTCGTTCAACTCCTTATTCTTGGCTATGGGATAAATGGTCTTTCATTTTCTGATGTTTCTTGCGATTTACACTGTCTATGCTTGTGTACTTATTAATGAAAACGATTTAATATGTCAAGCGAGAGCAAATTAATTGACACGAATTCAATAACAAGTTGCAAGCGCTTGCACCAGATAACCAGCAGGCTATCTTTTAGCGATCGCTTTGTTATCGGTGTACGAGAAGTTTTCTAAGAGATACGAACTCCTTGAAACTTTACTAGCTGGTAGGGACACATTCTTTCCTATTTCAATGGTAATGTTTATCGATCTTCATTTGCAACTTCCAACGAACAGCGTCGCGGATCGTTGTGTTCCCGTTAGTCCTGAAACGGATTTCTCCTTGGAAATCTGTTTTTAGACTTCCACAGAGTTCGTGGGGATGTTTACTTAACAGTTTATTAATCTTAATTGGAAACAGAAAGCTTCGGTTATTTATAACAGAGGACAAATAACAAGATTATGACTTTCCTATGTTCTAATTTCGATTGTAATTATACGGAGGGTTTAAATAATATTATAATTACATACTATAAATACAAATTGTCTACAGGATTTTAATTATTATTAATCTTTATTCGAAATAGAAAGCTTCGGTTATTCAGCTTCGGTTTAAATAATATTATGATTATCTAATGTAAAAGTAGTTATGACAGATTTGCGTAGAACAAATTATCTTTCAATCCAAATCGAGTTCCCTTTGGAATCCTAATTTATCAAATACCCTAAAAAATAGAATGGATATATAATTAAAAAGGTGATTAATTAGTATACAAAATATTTAACATAAACAAGTAATACTATTTAAATAAACATGTAGACAGTAATCTTAAAATTTTTTGTATAATATATCAAACATACAAGTCACGCGAAATATACATATTTTCCATTAAATTACATGAAACATCCAAACGCGTAATTAGACCTTCATTTTGCCTATCACGACGCAATTCAACTATTGACACCAGTTCAGTCCTGCGCGTCAAATACACGCGACACCATCGGCGCAACTCGTGCGAAGCCTACGCGAGCACATCAAGACCAATCGCGAAATTTCTTCCCGCAATCGGCGGTTACACGATTAAACGGTTTAGTCAATTCGCGTCGTTAATCACGAGTTTATCTCGAGAGCTGACCGAGCGTGAACCGTTACGGTTCCTGCGAACTAAAAGCTTGTGAATGACAAGATATTTATTCCCACACGTCTCCTCACCCAGCCGATACGTCACACAAGTTAATCGTAAATTGTTCCCACCGCGGAGTCTTTCAACCGCTAGCCAGACAGGACATTTATTTCCCCGTTTCCGGTGGTCATGATTTATGATCCCCGCGATCGGTTTCATCGATTCCTTTGATCGTGACGGAACATTAACGAAGCTTTTCCACCGCCATCGCCCAACCACCCACGGCATCGATCGAATCGCGTCCCTGGAAACGAGATTTCGTCGATCTCGGAAGAAGGTTGCGTTCTGAGTATTGTAACTGGAATGGAGTCACTTCTGCGAAACCTCTTTGTTTATTCTAGGACAACGGTTTGTTCCGGGTGCTCTTGTGCATGCACGCTAGGAAAGTATAAAACGTGTATACAGACACGTAGAACTGGCTTTACGTGAAAGCGAACCAGGGGGAGGGGGAACGCCTTTTCCAAGAGGGGCTTTGATGAGAAAGAATAAAGGAAAGAATGAAAAATAAGTTTCTCATCTTGCGCGCTTTTATCAGAAAACGTGGGAGCTAAATTTGATCGAAACTCCTTTTAATTCTTTTTTCCGTTTGAAGATGGAGGATAAATTTGGTGAAATTTTATCTCGAATATATTAGGTGTACTGAAAAGTAATGTCGTTTGTGCAATTTTAAATACTTGTTTATCACTCATCAGCTCATTGATTTTTATCGATATGGCGTTGAAAATTTGCACACTAAATGGCAAAAGGCTGTTGATAACGAAGGCGATTACATAATTGATTCAAATTAGAAATTTATTAAAAATTTGTTTGAATTTAATGTAAAAGAAACGACATTACTTTCCAGTCTACCTAATAATATGAAGATTGTACAAAAATTTATTAAATTCATTTAATTTCACGTTCGTCTTCAAACCTTTGAGTCTTTAACTCGCTAAAAAATCATTTTTGCTTTACGAAAATAACATCAATATCCAACGCACAATGCATCTTTGCTTAATATTTCCTCTGGTACTCAAAGGGTTAAATACAGACCCAAGGGTTTGGGGGACGTAACGAGTTCCAGAAGGAGTCCAACCCCTACAAAATTCCCTAGCAACAATTCGATCGATCGCGTGTAAATTGCTCTAAATAATATCGGATCCAGGATCGATCCTGAAATCTTCAAAAATCCTGTTGGAAGGGATTCTCCACTGGCTCAATTCGTTACACAGGACTCGTTCCTCTCGCCCGGCGTCGCGACGGTCCTTCGTTAAATGAAACCAGCGGCGCAGGACAGAAAAGGAACGAAATGGCTTATCGACGCGTGTTCCAGAAAAAGAAAGAGGGAAAGAGAGAGAGAGAGAAAGAGTGGAATTCTCGTGGGATGCCAACCGCTTGCGTTGCTGAATTCAAACGCGATCGTCGGACCGATGGTTCGGCCGAAAGCCGATCTTCCTCTGATTGTAAGACGTTTCCTCGTTCGGCGTGGAGGAACGCAAGGAAAATAAAGCGGCAGTGGAAACCGTTTTCCCGCTAAATGAGATTCTGATACAGCGATCGGATCGCTGCGGCTCGGCGTCGGCGGGGCCCTGATAAGAAGCCGAGGGAGCGGCGTGAGCTGGTAGAGGCTTGATTTATCGGAAATTAATATGCTACGCGACCGACGCCGTCGAAAACACCTCGCCGCGTTCCCTGGATGAATGGAGCGGGGGTGAGTGACGCGGTGCGAGAATTTAAAATAGACTTTCCAGAGCCGATAGCGCGCCTCTCGCTCCTCCGAGGCTTATCAGGCCTAAGAAGCTACTGTAACGAAGCACGGAATGGTTCGGCTGAAGCATATTAATGCTTCTCGCGAATCGAGCCGCAGGAACACCGGTTGCTGGATGAGAGCTAACCCTGGAGGGACGGAAGAGACTCTGAGCTGCGGAGATAGAGTCCCTGCTAGCACTGAGTGCCATGTCTCCGAGCAAAGCCCGAGAAATGAACGGAGTGTTAGCTGGAATGATCTTGACTTATGGTTATCGGGCTAACTCTGAAGGGATATTAACCCTGCAGTACCGTCGCCTGTTTCCGAAACGCGAGCACGCTGGAGGTATTATAACCTCTGTCACCTCGTGCCGGGTCATCCGTGATTGATGCAATTTTCTTGTATAATTAATGGAACATGTTATTTATAATTGGAACGATACGCGATGATCGAATAGCGTGGGGCTCCACGCTCGTATATTTATTTATTTTATTGCTTCTAACCATAAATTGCTTATACATCGTACAACAGTTGTTTTACAATTTGTTTACATGTACTTATATTACAGTCTTTGAGAAAGCTATGAATAATTTTTAATCCTTTAATACTTTCGTTGCGGATGACGCACATATGCGTCCAACTGAAAATATATGGTCGTTTTTATTATTTTGAAGTTTTAATTTTTTTTGTTCAGCAATCATATTATATATAAAATAAGTTACCACAAATATATGTTTTTGCAAAATAATCATATTAGCACCTTTACCTTATATAGTCACCTTTACCTCGTCGACAATCATTTTATTGACACTTCGAGCTCCAAAGAAATTAAACCTAAAGAAACATTAGGTATTGTAGATTTGCTGCGTGAAACCTAATGGTGATCGAAAGTCACCTCTCGAGTGCAAAGGGTTAACAGAGAACCCCGATCAATCAGAGCGCGCGGCTGTCTAGCGCGTAGCCTATTCTACTGCGGCTGTCTAGCGCGTGGCCTATTCTACTGCGGCTGACTAGCGCGTGGCCTATTCTACTGCGGGCGGGTTTTCTGTTAATATCTTCTTAACGAAACCTCTGGCAACATTTTCGCTGAGGAAAATATTCTTTCAAATCACCCCCCGAACCACCTCTTTCAAGGACCTCCAACATTTTTGGAACACCCTGTAGATTTCGGAGAATAAATGACAACAAATTGTAGTAAATTTGTAGTCTTGTTATTAATGCAATAAATAACCTTACAAAATAATAACACCCGTCACTTGATTTTCAATCTCTCCAACACTTGCATGTGCGCGAAGTCTGTAAATTTTTTATTGTGCATGGGAACATGTTATTTATAATTGGTACAGAACTCGATGATTGAACAGCGTGAGGTTTAACGCTTAGATTTTAATGAAACTTTGAATTATCTCTCGCGTTACTTACTTATTGTCTTATGTTATTAATGAAATATATTATTTGTATTTGAAACAAAACTTTGAAGACAATGCCTTGTATTACTCATTTATTTTCAAACGAGATATCCATCCTTATTTAATTTGATCGAAAATCGATAAATTATTCACGTTTCATATTATTAAAAGATTTTAAATCACACATTCTCGTGCGACAGAAATCAAACGCATAATTATCGAAGGTTGCGTATTCCGATTTCAAGTGGTTTCTGTTTGTTTCAGGAGTTCCATGGAATAGCGACGCAACAATGATCAGGATGAAGTTTTTTCGACTTGTTCTGGCACTCCTAGGAGGCACCCATGTTCTGTGCGCGCAACCCTCAGCTTTGCCTACAGTGAGGAGCTTCGGTAAGCCACGTTTCGATTATTTAAACAATCCTGGATATTTATACAACATTTGATCAGCGCAAAAACGATTACTAGATCGCAAAACGAGGCGAGGAATTCTCATAGAGATGTGTCGTTCCGTGTATGTTTCCTCGAGAAGGATATTTGGAAGAGAAAGGAATTCAAGGTACACCGTAGGTCGTCTACCTCTAGGTTAGGAGAATTTCGAGGAGTATTTCCGCTTAGGACGTCTGTCTCCCGTCTGGGAGGATTTCGAGGACCCCATTCTCTCAGCTCGTCTGCTTCTAGGTTGGATGGAGATTTCTGGAGATCCAGGCTCCTTGTAGTTAGCTGTGAGCTTCCACTTCTCACGTTCATTCGGAGTGCCGCTCCGATCGTCTGCTTTTTTCTGTTCTGACACAGGAACGCTCTTCGACGGGCTTTCTTTCTTCTCTGAACTCGGCCTTTATCGTGCGAACTTGTTTCTTACGATTTATTATGCAGATCCAGAGATTTTCTTTTCTGAATCCATTACCATATCTACTTTCAATATCTATATTACTATATCTATTTTCAATATCGATCAATCTATCTATATTATTATATCTATTTTCTATATCTTCTATATCTTCTTTCTTTTCTTTCGATTTATACCTAGTTACTATATTAATTTTCTCTCTATATATATATATCTTCTTTTATGATACAGATTTTTTATACAGATCTAGAGTTTTTTTTCTAAGTTCATTACTATATCTATATTACAATATCAATTTTCTATATATATCTTCTTTTCCAAATCCATTACCGTATCTATTTCCTATATCTATCACTATATTACTATACACATCAGTTTTCCATGTCTTCTATATCTATTTTCCCTGCTTCGGATTTATTATGCAGACCTAAAGACAATCTTCTCAAACTCCATTACGTGTCAAACGCGAGCAAAATTTGATTCAAAAATAATTTCCTAGAGATTCAGACATTTATTCAATCCTCATTTGAATTGAATCCACCTTCATTTTAAAATGCATAGAAAACTCTTTCCGGTGAGCTTCAACAACTTTACATCGACAATAGAGCTTTAATCGCTTCGAGATCGCGTCAGGGTTGAATATCGGGCACGGATTCGTCGAGATCCATATTTTATCGCAGTCGGATTAAGACACGATACTCGGGAGAAGCCCGGAAGGCTCGCGCCCGATCCAACAACCACTGTTGGATACTGACGAAAGCGAACCGCGCTGGGTTTCTGTGCAATTAACGGCTATCCATCCGCGCTGTAATTATGAAGCCGCGGTAGGGCGATAATGAAATCTGTACAAGCAGTTCGCGTGGAACGGAGCGAATGTGCCAGTCAAGAAGACTGAAGAGTAACGTGTAACCATTGTAACAACGTAATTATACGACACTCGGTTTGACATGTGTCACGCTGCGCCACGGTTGCTTCGCGAGTAGCGTACAACGCCGACGGAATGTCTGTCTTGTCATCGAATTCATTCTTCCCCATTCCGCGTTTCTTCCGCGTCTGTTCGAGGCCCCAACCGTGCACAGGACGGACTAAAAGTTCACGTAAATATATTATATATGCATCATGTTTATTTTACTGTATATGTATATTTATAATATATAATATACATTACGAGTAATTGAAAAATATAATTACTGTATGGGTATGCATAAATATATTATATATTTATTATGTTTATTTTGTGTACTGTGTATGTTTATAATATTAGGTCATCGTATAACTTCGTGTTGAAGTTTGTGTTAATATTTAATAAAAATACTACAGAAATTTTATAGTGGCTTTATAATGAGTATGTCAGAAATGTGGGAAAATTGTGTAAAACAAGAGAGATATCCTTTTCTTATAACACTCAAGGTTATGTTTCATATATTAATTTGAGTAGCAGGAGAATAAGTGGCATAAACTTAGGAGACAACTTAATATATAGTACACATATACATGTAGTCGTATAGTAACAGTTATATAATCAAGTGCAAAAGACACGAAACCTTCTTCTTCAACAGAATTAATTTATACAATTCCCAGTCTTTGGTCTTTAATAATAAACAGAATTACATTTCCATCCTGTTACTCGTTCAATGACTATAATTCATTCAAGAAAAATTAGCACATTTATTCAAACAGTAAAATGCAGTGTCCAACATTCCCAAATGTCATCAAACTCGTAATCGTTACTCCAACAAGTATCCAGCTTGGAATACCCTTAGAACGACCATCATTAGGGCATCATTAGGGCATCATTAGGTTATCGAAGCCCTTTCATCCCATCCACGTTTACTTGTTATCTCCTCAACTGGTCCATCTGCTCCATCTCTGTTCGCCTTGAGATCATCACTGGCCGCAGCTGGTCCAGCTCGCGCAGCATCGGCTCTCTATGCATGCTGTATCGTGTTTGTATCGGTCATGAATACTTAATCATCAGCGAGGGTTCTTGCAGCGAGCTAACGGAAACCAAACGGTGGAAAGTCCCTAAGCTTATTTTGAACGGCATGCAAACTGGTATCGCGTTGGCAGACGTGTCTGGCGCGATTAAATGGAGGAGGGCAAAGTGTTCTCGAGTGGCCAATCGACATTGCTTCAATTATTCTAGGTGTTCTAAGTGGCTCCATCGGCCAGGCGTCGATTACACGACTAACAAGCACGGGCTTGCGTATAATCAACGGAATTCCAAGACGATGATCCCAAACACTCCTCCTTTATTCTCGACCGCATACGTGCGGAATAAGCGAGACAATGGCGGCAATTTCGTTTCTTCGCGGAGTATTCCGCTCGCGTTTACGCTCTCGTCCCGCGGCCAATGGGAACGAACGCAATCGATAAACCGCAGGTTCTGCATTGCTACTTCCATTAAATATGCTTTAATTCGCGCGATTTGGCGGTCGAGTCGCACGTAATCGACCGTATCTTCGCATCGCGGGAATTTTATTTTATCACGCCCCGCGATCGCATTCAATCGAGCCGTCGCCCACTGGGCCAGATTTCAATCGGAGCGTGACGAAAATAATTGATTAATTTAGACGAAAACGCGGACGAATATTCAACGAGCGAATGACTTAACGTTTCTGAGCGTTCGGTTATTGTTTTCATTCTTCTGTCTTTCGTATAATTTCGGCGATATATGTACGTTTCTTAATTATGGTTTTATATTTATTATTATTGTTTATTTAATTATTGTCGCATTTATATGCATAGAGTCAATCCTGTAAATATTCGTATCCTTTATGTCTGTTGAAGAAGTTTCGCTAAACTGAATAATAGGTTTGATATCAGAGAATGAATTTTTCATTACAGATATATATATATGAATAAATTTATACATGGAAACGTCAAACTTACCATTTAATTTAAACTTTCATCGATAGACATAGAGGGTACGAATATTTATGGGTCAATTTAATAATATTTAATAATTATAAATACAACGTATATTTTAGAAGGTTATAGTGCCCTTTTAATTCTTGTTTATATTTCTTTGGAAATTCTTGCCCCTTGTAAATAAAATATAATTATTGATATGCACTCCTTATTATTTAAGCTGATCTTCAGGCTGTTTTTATTGTTTTGCTATCTCAAATAGTATCCTTTTTTCACACTAGATCCGGCATTTTCAATATGGCAGATCTAGAATATTTCGAGTCAAAAATATTGATCACTAAATATACAAACGTTATAAAATGTGATCTGAAGAAGCCTAACGAAATAATTCCCTAACAAAGTTCCCCAATCGATAATTCCACTATACTATTCAACGACTAAATTAACATAGTTCAATTTAAAATATACTAATTTAAAAATAAATTCCAGACCGATTTTCCTTTCCCTTCCACATCCTTATTTCATTCCATACGTTCGAACCGCAGATATTTCTCCTCGACGATAATATTCGTTTAACAAACCGTCAATTTTTCTTACCACTTGGACGTGTCGCGGAGAACCATCGTTCTCGTTGGATCCTCGTCTTCGACCGATGGGAGGAAATACGACAACCGTAATGCGGCTCGCCGGCCATGATACATGGAAACTTCGCGATTGATAGTTATATCACACGGGCACGGGTCTTTGCGTGGAAAAATGATATTACTTCGCGAAGTACCGGCAATTTATCGAGTAGTATTCCGCGGGAACCTGGAACGTTATAACTATAGGGCGAAACAAGACGCGAAAGAGCTTTCGCGAGCGTTCGCGGCAGAATGGAGAACGCGATAAATTCGATTCGATATTCGTCATCGGGCTTAATGGGCGAAATTTCGCGGCGTGTTTCGAGCTTCCGTTTTATTGAAAACCGATATTATCGATGGATGGACTCCGACGGACAGTCTAGACCGTTCCTCTCGATGCCATTTGTACCTAACACCGAGGTTCTGTTTGGTCCTCGTGTCGTCTAGTTCCTCGAGCGCCATTTATCGCTTGATTAAGTTCGAGAACAAAATTCAATTGCTCAGCCATTCGGAGCTCTCACGGCTTCTTCAGACACGGCGGAAAGTAGTCCACGGAACTGCGCCGACTGAATCGCTGCCTACATGTTTAACTCTCCTTTGATTCCCTGAGAGCTCGTTCCAATGCAAACGTCACCGGCACGGGAGCCATTGAATTTCTTATTTGCAGGAGCATTTGTTTCGAGCTATTCGAGCTCCTTAATGTCGACCACAATTAACACTTTTCGTACGGTTGTGTTTCTTCGCAGAGAGAGGGTAATTTATTAGTGAGTGGATAAGGGTGAGTTATTAGTGAATTGCTTGCAATATTTCAGAATAAAAGAAGTTTAGAATTTTAGAATTCAAGAACATTGCTTGTAACATTTCAGAATAAAAGAAGTTTAGAATTTTAGAATTCAAGAACATTGCTTGTAACATTTCAGAATAAAAGAAGTTCTGAATTTTAAAATTGAAAAAGTTGTTTAATTATATAATTCTTTATGGGATATTTCAAGACAGTGTACATATGTACATTTGCAGCACAGATTTGGCAATATTAATTAATTTGTCTTTCTATATCATTCTTAAATAAAACGGTGCACTTCCTTCCATGTGCCCTTTCGTTTTGTTTTGCTGCTAGTTCAAGTAGAAGAGAAATGTCTAGCAATAAGTCTAAGTGGTTTCTTATATCGAGATATGATAGCAGTCTGAGCGCAATTTTCTCGCGTTGCTATGGTCAGAGTGGTAGTGACAAAAAACAGTTAGAAAACAAATCTTAACCACAAAGTTTCATTGAAATACATATATTCCAAAAGTTCCTTTATTACAGTGACAATGCTTAGGATATCTTTCCTACAGAAACTCAAAACTCTTAATTCAGCAATTCTAAAATTCATAGTTCTAAATTTCCATCTCGTTTCTGCCAACAGAGTAACCTCGTATAATAACAGACTTCAGACTGAATAACCCGTATGTAGGTCATCCATGCCATTCGATTTTTAATAAAACTTGAATCGTTAAAAAATGATACCACGAAAATTTAGGAACCACGTTGTTCACTTTTTTGTGTGCCAAAGCTCCAGAAAATAATCTGGTGAACAATGGCATCGTCTCTATAAATGCAGCACGGTATTTTGATATCATATGTGGCGCGATTCTCGCGTTGATTCCGCGTGCGTAACTTCCATAAATAATTGGAATAATTGGAAAAATATATTCAACTGTGCAACAATGTTATTTCCACGTTTCCATAAAAACTAGCTAGATTCCTACGAAGCGAATATTTTTTTCGCCCATTTTATCGAAGAAATTGTTCGCGGTCGTGATTTAAAAAACTGATCAACTGAATTTTTCAACTCGCATTTCCGGTCTTGATTTTACTTCGAATATTACGTTAACCGTACAGAGGATTACAACGTTATGGTTCGAGTGATTATTACGCATAATAACGGATAATTTTACTTCAGGACTTTGGAACTGAGTTGTTCCATGATAATCGTGTTAACAGGATTTGAAGTTTCGCACACGCTGCGCACGACACTGTTGCCTTTTCGCAGATCATGCTGTTTATCCTACTTAGCTTATTCGTCTATTCCACGCGTAAGGTCGCCTCCTAATCCTTTCATTCCCTGAACTCTGTAATTTTATTTTACTAAATATAGGCGATGTTTCTTAATTATTGTTTAAAATTTTACAAGCTCGCAGTTTTCGTTCAACTATGATTATGATATGCGTGTAGAATCTACAACAAATTTTAGATTTCAATCAGCTTTTAGTACAGTATAGTACTCTACTAGGAAAGTATTTGAGCAAAGCGGCGAGGTGCTCTATTTTGGCCTTTTTGAGAAAAATTAATTTAAAAAGTATGACATTGACATTTCTGCAAATTCAATTCCTGTATTTATACAGGAAGTGGTCTATTACATTGCTCGTTATGTGATTTAGCTGCTATCACGAATTCTAAACCATATTTAAAGCCACTTTCACTAAATTAATTCACATTTATGCAACTAAGGGATTGCAATGCACCACCGGAGTCTCTCCACATTTCTAAAAAAATTCCAGCGATTCGCCATAGGTACTTACACAGGAAGTGGTCGACTTAGTTAATAGCAGGTTATCCCATAAGATTGTGTCAAAACTTAATAAAAAAAAAATACTACAGAAATTATACAGTGACAGTATAATGGCCATGTCAGAAAGCTATGTGAACTTGGCACCTGACTTATCAAAAATTAATTTTCTTTTATAGAAAACGATAGTATTTCGTTGGTACCTGATTCTACCTCCAATAGTTTCGTTTGTACCTCCACCAATTAATAATTAAAAAAAATTAAAAAAATGGTCAGCACCCGACATCGAGATTTTTGAAATCGGTTTTCCCCGATTTTTTAGAATCGTTTGTACCCGTCGGAACCGCTTTTCTTTTCGTTTATACCTCAATAGCTTAAATTTTACAAGGAATTGTTGATACTGTTGAATTATAAAATTTAAACTATTGAGATACAAACGAAACGAAAAGCGGTACAAACTGGTACAAACGATTCTAAAGAATCAAGAAAAAACAGATTTTAAAAATCTTGAAAATTAACGAACTTCACTCTTACCCGGATCAACAATTGTTTGTAAAATTTAAACTATTGAGGTACAAACGAAACGAAAAGCGGTACAAATGGGTACAAACGATTCTAAAAAATCGGGAAAAACCGATTTCAAAAATCTCGATGTCGGGTGCTGACCATTTCTTTAATTTTTTTTAATTATTAATTGGTGGAGGTACAAACGAAACTATTGGAGGTAGAATCAGGTACTAACGAAATACTATCGTTTTCTATAAAAGAAAATTAATTTTTGATAAGTCAGGTGCCAAGTTCACATAGCTATGCCAGAAAGGCGAGAAAATATTGTAAAATGATACAGATTACTATTTTTTTACAATACCTACGTTTCACATATTAATACGTGAACCGACCTAATACGTCAGGTATTATCAGTAGTGTTTCTCGACTTACCCCAGCCATTTTCACTGAATAACTCCGTGATCGTTCTTGTTATCAACGACTGGAGTTATTCCAAGCTAAGGGATCGCAAGACGGGAATCTCTCCGCGAGACCTTGTTGCACGTAACTTTTTGTCGAAACGGGCGTCGGTCGGGACAATCTCGTTGGAAAGCGGCTCTTGGCGGAACAATAGTTTCGACCAGTAAGCCCGGACCGTGTTTTAATCTGAAAGAACCCCGGGTACGCCCCTGATTGCATTGCATAGTAATCTTAGTTTTTACCGTGTCTCGAGATTGGTGGAGGGGCTGTTCTACGGTCGGTACACCCTGCGCAGGGGTGAAATTGGGGTCACGCTGTTCCGCGACCCGCATTATACACGCCGTCACGTATAATCCCGACGACAATAAGAACACGATACGGATCCGATGGGAAAGGAGGAAAGGGAAATCTCGAAGTAATATTTGAAGGCAGCTTCGTTCTTTGCGTTTGATAAATCGCGCGGGCTGATCGTGGCAAAGAGGCACAGGCTCTTATCGAGCGATCCGGGACGAGGGAAGTCTCATCCAGATCCGCTGGCCACCATTTTACTCGGATAACGAGCGAGGAATAGAAATAGTGAATGAGATTCTTCTGTTGAACGTAGAGAACACTGGTTTAGAGGAAAGACGGTATAAGTGCAAGACGGAATCGACTGGATATGTGGAATGTTTGGGTCTAGATTTTCTTGCATTTATCTAGTCTTTACTCTATTCGGTTTACGTCGACAGACGAGGGTGGATAACACAGACAACCATAGTTTGCTTATTTAACACATTAACTGCCATACTAATACTCTTGAAAATTTCTATTGTGATTACATTTTGGTTAGAGACTATTGAAAATGGCACGATCGAACATTTATTCTGGTATTTATTTTTGTCAAAACTTCATCGAGATCGAAGTATTTCATTTAAATTCATTTTTTGTTTACATTTCAGAATTAATTTTTCTAATTCTACAGTGAAAGGCACTGTCATCCATACGCAGGTGATAAGGATTTTCACTATATGCATCAATTCTAAAGCTGAGGTGTTGAAGAAAATCAGTCTGAGTATCGATGAATTTTAAAACCAAATGAACCTTGCAAAAATGAGTTTCATCGCAAATGTTAAATTACATAATTCCTAATTCTGTAAAAATGAAATTTTAACCTCGTACAATATACTTAACCTATCCTCAATCTTTAGTCCTTAATCCTGCATCCTTAATGTGTTAAAACTGAGCGAATGTTTCAAATGTCTCGTCTCGTATACGATGTACCTGTCCTCGATAATTTTCCACGAGCATCGGAAAACCATTCTGTCGATGTCATTTGGCATATCGCGAAGCACCGGCCCGGGGATCCATGTACGCGAGCTAATAAACCTGAAGTGTTTTTTAGAACATGTTTTCGTGACCGAGATCACGAGAGTGGCATGAAAATGTGTCGCCTCTGACGGCGGCGCGACACTTGTAAGCGAAAATTGAAGTGCACCCGGCGAGCTCAAGTTGCGAAACTCGTTAACTTTATCCCGTTCTCGGGCCGGCGAAACGCGACGAACGGAATTCCCGTTCGAAATTCTACTTCTGTTATAAATTTTATCACTCTCCGTCCCGGCCACGGCACCCCGTCGAATTAATGGTTATTTTATTCATACGAGGCGGTCCAGCTCCCTTTTGTTCCGCCTGTATTTCGTACTCCGATTGTCCGCGACAGAAATTCGTGATTAATCGCTTCGGTTCTTATCTACGGCCGGAACGATTCGAACGATGACCGAAAAACCAGCGTAATTTCTTTCGTTCAATTCTCGCTACGGTTTCGTTCGTTATCCGCTTGCAAAATACGTCATAAATAACGCTTATATCCGCAAGAAGTATATTAGCAGGTCTCGTAAAGAGTATCATTAACTGTCCCAGCGGAAATCAAGTTATTTCGATCCTGTTATCTCTATTTGCTATTCCTCTCATCGTAAAAATACCTACGCGAACTTACTGGTCATTAATAGAGAGCATAATACTGCAAAATACATAATATTCCGACGTCATACAGAGTTTAATTGTATAATGCAGCAAGACACGACGTAATACTACGTATTGCAGTAAAATTCGGCGAAATACAGTAGTTTGATGGCAGTTTGGTAATATAAAAGCGAGAGATTGGAGAAAGTGGACTCGTCGGTAAGGCTACCAAGCAGACCTGTGCCTGGGTGCTTGAACACTGGTCGGGAGAGGCTTATACATGTTAGGTGGAAGCGATCACTTGTGAGAAACGCGCGTACGCGACGTGTCCCTCTAGCGGTGAGAACAGGAAGTGCCACCACAATATAATCCAAACTAATCCAACAAAATAGAGTATCACATCGCAAAATACACAATACTCCTGCATCATGCAGCATTATCCATACTCTAATAGCACAACGCAGATAATTCACTGATAGTGGATTAACTCCTATCCAAGTCAATACCGAAGAAAATTATTTCAGGAAATACAATACACTTGAAAATTACAAAATGCAACAAAAGTGAGAATAAAACTGATATCTAAGTGAATTTGTTTCTTCCTTTATTTATTTAAATTGCTTTGGCTCCTAGTTAAAATAAATTTTAAATAAAATACGTAAAAGCGTTGGGAGCTTCTGATAACTCAATAAAAATATAATTCGAAGTGCAAACAGTTAACAATCAAACTAGTTAAACTAATCAAACCAGTGAATGATCTACACTGTAACACAGACCCATTAAATTCCAAACAGGGATCGATCCCATTGGAAAGACGTAAAATCACTGGAAGGCGGTGGTTGCAGCGACAAAGGGTGGCTAAATAAACACAGATTAAATGCGTCGTATTTCGGGTAACGTGGCGAACGCAGACGCAATTAGCTGGGAAAGTTTGATGGCCGAGAATGTGAGAAAAGGGGGAATCAACTCAACGGCCAGATCGGGAGATGGCCAGAGGCAGGGTGTAGGCTAATGCATAAACAATGCGCCGTTTATCCGCGTTGGGGATGCAACCCCAATGAATAATAAACTACCCTACAGACACGTGGATATATAGAGCGGGTCTGGTACGGAGCAGGGCGCTCGTGGTGCGAGGATTATCGACGAAAAAGTGCCGTCGCTCGTGCACGATGACCCCACGGGAGTGTGAATATTATTGCTTTCAAGATTCCACCCTCCTACACGCGCCATTTAGGCTATGGGGGTCGATGCGTCTTATCGACGGGTTCGATGGGACGAGAGGTCTGCGTGGCGACGCAGGAAGCTCTGGCCAATAACGCGAATAGGGTGTAATACTTTTATTGGATGTTATTGCTAGAATGAGGGTTTCATGTATTCATTACACAAGCCAATATAGTAAATACATCCTAAGCATAACAAAAAGGTATATATACTTAAGCAAAATAGAAATGATAATATTTATTTATTCATTGTCATTTTCAATTTTTATCTCTGAATCTAAACGTCTCATGAATAAACTGTAAATACAAAAAAGTTTCGTTTTGTCATTATCTATAAGGTAATATTTTTTTTTTAAATTCAATTCTTCTACTGTTGTTTCTTTTTCTCTAAGATAACAGCAACGAGGTCAGACTACAACGAGCTCTCAGTAAAATGCTCTTCCAAGTTTTCAATTTTTATCTCTGAATCTAAATGTCCTATGAATAAACTGTAAATACAAAAAAGTTCCATCTTATCACACCCCATAAGCTGATATTTTTTTTAAATTCAGTCAAAGGGTTAATGAGAAAATTTTCAATTATAATTAATTTCCTTGCCTAGAAGAAACCTTTGGAATAATATTTATTAACACGAAAACAATTGCATAATAATTAATTAACTACGTGCTAATTAACGAAGGTGCGTCACGTTCAGACGTTCCTGATGTAAATGCGGCTCCCGCAGGCTACAATCCCCCCTTTATATTTTTCACCGTTGTCAGCGATTCACAATGCACTTTACATTTAGACGAACCCCAAAGGAAACAGTCCAGTGGCTTATCCGAGAGCCTTGGAGGAAACATTTCTGACGTTGGATAATATAACGCGAGAAACAGAGATTTGATTAAAAATGACGCGAAATTAAAATAATTCTAAAAATGGTTTCCGAGGAATTCCAGCACTTTCGGTAAGCGTCACGTCGATAGGATAGGAGAAGCCGATAAGGAGTCTCTTGTGAGCGAATCTCACGACAAAACATTTGGAGATCCTCAGGGATAAGCCATTCTTCCATGCCTTTTCATTGAGTTCTCCAGATCCTACTGAATCATTGCTGAATCCTGCAAAGAATTGAAGAATTTATGGTAAATTGTTGAGTTGACTGCGTATAGGACGAATTATAAATAAGATTGAATGCTGTAGAGATACTATTTGTGAACAGAATAAATATAAATGGTTGTTAAGGAGACCTTGATGGCACAACAATTAGGTGAAGCATCATCAAAAAGAATGCAAAAATCTATTCTTTCAAACGAAAATATGTCTAAGATTGCACTTAAATTACAAATTTTATATAATTAATCTTCTGACTCTTAATGACACCGTGTTTATTAATTCAGATACATCTCAGCCTGGATAATATCCACCTGCCATTGAAACATCAAAAGGAACGTTGAATCTTATTATAGGAGATTTCATCGTCGCAGAAATAATTAAATGTATCCAATACACCGATCACACCGTAACTTTGTCTTACGTTAAACGAAGACGGGTTCATCTTGGTTCTTAAAAGGATTCCTTTATATTTCTTCCGGTCCTCCGATTCGCTGAAACGCCCCTACTGTTTCTTCTACACTGTCGATTATAATAAAAACAATTTTTTTTCCCCCGAAGAAATAATTCACCTGGAGGTAAACTCGCCAGGTAACGCGTCAGGTCCTCGGGGCTTTCGATTCGAAGTAAACGATACGGTAGACTTTCGTAAAATTCTTATAATACACCAGAGTTTTATTGCGATTCTCCCACATTTCGTAAAATATTCGTAAAATATGAATAAAGTTTATTGGAGTTTATTTAGATTGTTTTAATTTCACATGAAGTCGCTTCTGTGTCAAATTTCCGGTCAACAATGTGTTAATATATATCATACAGGGTGTTCTAGAATTTCTTTAAGAAGCGGAATTGGGGGAAAGGGTAGCTGAAACGATTCTGAACAACAATTTTCTTTGCAAAAATGTTGAATGATGTTTCGTTTTCGAATTATTAACGAAAAACCACGGACCAATCACAGCGCCGGAGGCTGGCTCGGGTCACGACGTTCGGGTCAGCCATTGGACGCCAGCCATTGAGCCAGCCTCTCACAGCTGAGCGCGCGCTACTCGTGCGCTGCGATTGGTCGACTGTTTTTCGTTAATAATTCAAAAATTAAGCGACATACAACATTTCTACAAAGGAAACTTTGCTTCGGAATCGTCTCAGCTACCTTTTCCCCCAAATCCAGTTCTTAATTCCGGGACACCCAGTATATAGCGATAGATTATCAGTATTAAAAGACGCGGAACCGCGAGAGCCTACTGTATTTACGAAGTTTTATAGAATTCATTATACCGTTGAATCGCGTGCGGCTGGTTGAAGCCCGAACGGTTTAATTGCATGCGGCGACGGAATTATGGGAATAAGTCGGCGCGCGACGCGTAACGCGGATAATTAAAATGGTCCGCGGGAGGGGGTAGGGGTAGAGGGGGCCGCGCTTAAATTTTCGGCGACTCCAATTTCGACCCTTTCGTTCTTTCCCTATTAACATATTCCGCGGTTCGCCGTAACGCTACGAAGAGTTACGGTGCGGTGCAGTTTGGAAAAATTTACCGACGTTTTTAATCGCCGCCGTTCCACGGAAAAGGGACAGCCGGATTTCAAATTAAAATTCGGACCTTGCGTGCATATCAAGCGTATTAAAAAATTTTTGAGGGCGAGATAATATGAATTCAGAAGAAACGTCAGCGTTTGACAGGGAGTGACTTCAACCATCGAGTCTTAAAATTCTGATGAACACGCAAATTTAATTTTTCAAATTTTGTTTTCTTTATTTTTCAAGTGTGTAACCATTTAGAATAGTTGTTAAAGGGATAACTCTTCTTATTGTAAGTACAACGTTCTTCTTAAACACTATTAGGAACTTTTCGTATTGCAGTTTTTTCTTATATTAACACGTTGACTGCCGTGGGGGTCACCGGTGACCGGCGACGACATGGCGCTATGGGCAAACCACGTAAAATGCACACAGCAGTCAACGTGTTAATAAATATAGAACAAATATTAATTATTTCTTATTTTCTCAACTCTTATTTTATGCACTAACGCCTTAAAACTAAAATTGCACAACCTAATGGTCCCATTTACGACAGCAAACAAATAGTACAATAGCATTTAATTTCCCAACGAATAAGGAAGAACGCGCCACAGAAGCCATTCGAATGTTACTCTCTCCTATCTATATAATTTCATCGGTTTCACCCCATTGCGCGTTTCGCAAAACAATTTCAATTTGCACGCAGCTCGCGATCACGCCCGACAAAAACCGTGCACGCTTAATTTCGCTCCGCGGCGCGGTATCTTGTTTGCCGGGCTCACCGTTGGCATTTTCGGGGGCTAACTGTGCCGCGCATCCGATGCACGTAATGCTCCCTACATCAGCGTAGTTTGCGGCCGAGTCGGGCGCGCCTACGGGAACAAAAAGGCGTGAGTTACGCGGAACAGGTGATTATCACTTTGTCGCGCACGAAACAATTCCGCGCGGAGATCGCGTCGCGCCGAAACGTCGGATGGAAACGCTGGCGTTTTCGCGGGTCCAGCGGCGCTCTGTGTTAATTATTTTGATGTAATGTTCGACTTCTTGGTCGTTTTAGTCATTTATTTAATTTCAGGGTTTAATTTTAATGAGAGTTATATTTGTGTTTTATTAAAAAATAAAGTTCCAAAGACCCTTGTAGAAAATCCTGTAACATGGTTCAGTAAAGCCTTTGTACCAGATGGATTTTGTAAGTTCACTCTTCTCTGTTTTAAAATTTTCAACAAATGCTGGCAAGCTTGTCTACAGGTTCTGACATGCTTCTTTAGTTTCAGTCTTTGTTGCTTTGTAGCTGTAGAATATTGTTTACCGTACTTTTATTCGCCAATACTGGCATGAATAATATTTACAAAGCACTTTTTAAAAATGTAGACACTGGAAACGAGTAAAAGAAACGACAGGTTTAATAAATAATCGAGTTCCAACACGTTGTGGACAACAACGAACAGCAATGGCGTTCTGCAAACGTTGTTGCGTGCTGTTTACCAGTTGTTCAGTAGCAGTTTGCCCTACATTGCAACAAAGTTATATAATTTCCTCCTTTAGCGCTTCCCTGGAATTGATCGTGAAGTTATTTAATTTTCTGTCAATTTTTGCCCATAAATGTTCAATTGGATTGCGATCGAAACTTCGCAGCAAAGTTTACAGAACGTGAGTTGTATTGCGGAAGATCCGTTCCATCATGTTGCTGGCAGTACGCTTCGAGTCTCCACGTCTCGTTTAAAATGAAACCCTTTAGGAATCTCAATTTCTCCATCCAGCATAATAAGTGTTCTGTTTAAATATCTAAATACAAACGCTATGTTCACTTTGAGACTTTTAAACCTTTGCACACTGCAAGCAATTTGGCTATTATATGCAAGTAGTTGACTTTGAGAACATTTCTCTTAGATTTCTGAGTTATGGAATGGCCACGATGAACTCTTTCTTAAATTATACGAGTTTTTTTAGAATTTTTTAGAACACAAATCTAATAATAGTTCAATGGAAATATTGTCATATATTTGATTATTTATATGAAGTTGTTTGAAACCAATATTGGAACACTAATGTATTTTTTAATGCTATTTATAACTAACTGGCATTAGGAGTAAGTCATGCAAAAGGTTAAGTCTTCGGTTTTTATTACAAGACAGAGTTCAAACCGAACAGCTTTCAGAATTCCAGACTTACGCGATACAGAAACTCAGCCCAGTTCCAGAATTCGCGTGAAAATTAACGCCGCGACGAGCACGCGTGGAAAATACGCGAAACTGAACAGAGTAACGTGTCCCGGGTAAATTAGATGAAGCAGCCAGGGACGGGATCTAGAGCGCGGGTGGCGAAACTAGGCTGAAACGCACGGGCGAAATAAGAACGCGTGATAGGTCGTGGCAAGACGTGGAACGGGATAATAAGAGACGAAGGAGGCGAGCAAGAGACAGGGGAGAGGGATGGTAAGAGAGAGTCAGTCGGGCGGGGGTGGAAAGGGTTTTCTTTAACCCGATAAAACGTGATCCTCGCTTTATCAAGTTAACGTAATCCACTTATTTTCAACCGGCAACGAGGTGGGCGCTGGTAGGGGGCGCAGGATGAAGAACGGTCGTGGAATAGCGAGCGCCAGGCGAGATTATGCAGGTGTAAAGCCCGCCGCAGGAAATACTACCTTTTAAATTAATTTCAGGCAACGTTCGTCGTCGTACACAGAAGCGACGAGCTGTTTGTCCCTTCGTCGTGTAATGCTTTCAGCCCTTTCCCGTATCCTGAGCGCCAACCTCTCGCCGCCCTCTCGCCCGGGGGTTCCGCGGCCACCATTGCCAGGCGTTCGTCTATATCGCGTCCCAGCCGTTGGACCGGTTCCAATTGCGAATTGAACCGTTCGTAACTCTTGAACGTGAATTATGGCGTTTATTTATTCTGCCCTGTCCCTCGTGCCATCCCCCGGTTGGCCGGCCTGTTCGCAGCCATCCATCCTACAACGCCCCCGAAATCAGTGCTTCGCGGACGATGGCCCGATTGCGTAACGACGCCGATTTCCCTTGATTATAATCGAATCGGTCATTGGAGGACCGTTACGCGTTCCAGCGTTGCGGCACAGATTGAAAGTGATGGAAACAAATGATTATTTTTAACGGTCGCGTGACCCATCGGGCTCTGGGACCATTAACTCCTCGACTGGGGGACGATTTTTGCTGGAAATTTTAACAGGCGTAGAGGTGTGAATTTAAACAAATATATCGGCTTATGGGGAATGATAGGGCGGAACTTTTTTGTATTTATAGTTTATTTATAGGATGTTTAGTTTCAGAGATAAAAATTGAAAAGTTGGATGACCTTTTTGCTGAGAGCTCGTTATGGTCTGATCCTGCTGCTGCTGTTATAGAGAAAAAAAGCAACAGTAGAACAATTGAATTTAAAAAAAAGTATTACCTTATAGATAATGACAAAACGAAACTTTTTTGTATTCACAGTTTATTCATAGGACGTTTATATTCAGAGATAAAAATTGAAAAGTTGAAAGAGCTTTTTGCTGAGAGCTCGTTGTAGACTGATCCTGCTGCTGCTGTTATAGAGAAAAAGAAACAACAGTAGAACAATTGAATTTTAAAAAAAATATTACCTTATAAATAATGACAAAACGAAACTTTTTTGTATTTACAGTTTATTCATAGGACGTTTAGATTCAGAGATAAAAATTGAAAACTTAGAAAACCTTCTTCTTGAAATTCAATTTTTTGCGACAAATGTCTAGCTTTCCAATTTTTATTTCACAAACAAAGCATACTATGAATAAACTGTAAAGATAAAAAAGTTTCGTCTCATCATTCCTTATAAGCTAATATTTTTTAAAAATTGATTGTGGTGGTTCACTAGTTACGAGGAATTGCAAGAAATGTTGCTGTTATATATTACATAAATAGTCAAGTGTTGTAGTCAAGTTAAAACTCACTCTATTTAAAACAGAGCTCGCCACGTCAACCTAAACCATCTACCAAAACCAAAACCTTTCTGGAAACCATCCTGGCCCGTGTTATAAACTCTCCCCATCCTCCACCACATCCTAACCACCCCAATTCGTCGCAAGACCAGTGCTACTATCGCGACGAAAGTCACCGTTCGCGTTTCTATACCACGAACGTCACCCACCAGGATGAATTCTTGTTGTCGCCATTCCAAACAACTGGTGCTTGCGATTAATCAATTTTCAGTCTCAGGCTGGCCGCGATAAAGCGCAACAGAACGAACGTACGCGTCATCGGACGAACTCGCGGGACGTGAATGGAAATACTTAGGGACAGCTCGTGCAGCGGCCGGGTATGCGTGAACATGCACGATCTTCATTACTATGCCGTCGCCATTATTCCATATCAGAGCATCGCCATCCTGTGACGCAAAGTTTCAGACGTTGTCTGAGTTAGTTTATGAATACCGCGACGCTGCGATGATTGTGGCCCGTGGCGGATGACTGGGGTCGTCGGGACGACGTTGAAAACGGTCGACGATGGAATGGGGACGGGCGTTTATCAACCCCTCTGTCCCTGACAAGCGCATACAGACGACGGATATACAGGGTGTCTGGTTTCTTCATGTGACGCTTTATTTTCGGAGAAAATAAATTTGTTGCTCTTATAACTCGAAGAAATTTAATTTTTCAATAAAATGGAGCACCAGTACACTATAATACAGCACACTATAGTAGGCAAAATACCTTGGGTGCCTTTATCACTTTTAGATTTTTATTTGTGGGGGATTGTGTACAGTGATCGCATGAGGAGGGTTGAACAATTAAAACAAAAAATTATTATAGTGTTTGAAGGAATTAAAATTGCACGATACATTAGAAAACGTTCGAAGCGATTTAATAAGGAGAGCACAGTTTTGTTTGCAACAACGTGAGGAGCCACTGACAACGTTTACGAACAAGAATGGAGGCTATTAACAATGAAATCCTTCGAGCTGAACCTGGTCCCAGTTACTCGATAAATTTTCAACTTAATTTTTTTCAAAAATAATGCGTCACGTGAAAAAATGTTATTCTACATTTTTTATTCAATTGTCCCTTACTCGCTTGTGCCACCAGTTACGGGACACCCTGTATGCATACAGAGAGGCCAAGCCATCCCCCACTTCACGAGACACTCTCGCCCTAGTCATCGTGTGGCGTTATAACTCAAACGCGGCGAGACCCCTTTGACTGGTACTGGGATAGCAGATATTACTTTTATACACGTGATACCGCATCAGTTCCTCGAGACAAAGGACGCGGAATATATGACGCTGGAACGACCGGTTGCGGCGGTTGTTGGACGTGCACTGACGCGCGCTTCAATTTCGCCCGGAATGGCTGTAATTTTCTACTTGTTCCTCTCTCTCCTCCATCTGGATCCCCTTCGACCCACAGTGCCCTCTTTTACCTATTTTTTTCTATTAATTTACCGAGTCACCAGACCTTGCGGGCTTTCGACGGGGGACGTAGGTGAACGATGAACCGTGGAATAAAGTTTTACCGTTTCTCTACCGGAGTCCCGCTCGTGGAATCGGGAAAAGTTCACGTGCTTTCGTGAGGGTTACTGGTTTGCGGAGTTTCTGGTTGTTGAGAAGAAGTACCGTTGCGTGGAAATTATGTTGGAAATTGGGCATGTGATGGCGCCTCCTGTTCTCACCGATAGAGGGACGCTGCGCGTACCGCCCTTTCTCACAAGTGAAATGTCCCGGCCAACATACATATATAAGCCTCTTCCGACCAGACTTCAAGCATCCAGACACGGGTCTGCTTGGTAGACTTGGTATCTTGCTGCATTATGCAATTAAACTCTGTGCAATGCTGCTATATTTTGCTGTATTTTACTACAATACAGTATTACATTGTCTTGCTGCATTATACAATTAAACTCTGTGCAATGCTGCTATATTTTGCTGTATTTTACTACAATACGTAGTATTACATTGTCTTGCTGCATTATACAATTAAACTCTGTATAATGCTGCTATATTTTGCTGTATTTTACTACAATACGTAGTATTACATTGTCTTGCTGCATTATACAATTGAACTCTGTATAATGCCGAAATATCTATTTTGAACTCCTTCAACTAACAGTTCCATTCACTTTCCTCATCACCTAATCTCCACCATCCAGAATTCCACCTTCTCTTTAAGTCTGTACGTACGTGTGACTCGTCACCTCCTCGTGCTCTCGTGCTCGTCTTCCGCGCGATATTGCGCGACGCATTTTCTCCGTGGTCGTTTTATCAGAAAAGTTGCGGAGTTGCAAGAAAAAAAGGAACGAGGGTACCGTCGGGAAGAACGTCGCGACGTTTCCATTATCTTGTTGCAACGTACTCCCGCGCAGCCCGTAAGATTTTCATGGCTGATTAATGAAAGAAAATTCTTCCGTTACGGCTGTTCCACTTTCTTCTTTATTCCTCTGCTGAAAGTGTAATTAAAAATGCACAGGCCCCTATCGTCGTTACGTTGATACGACGGAAGAAATTCCAGGAAAGTTGGCTCGCGTATAATTTGTCTCCCGGTCCCGTTCGACGGTGAATCGCTCCCGCAGGGACAAATATCCTCTCGCAATAATCGATAGAATGCCTTGGGAGGGACTTGGTGCTTCCGTAGGCAGCGACGATAGGCGACGAGACGGCAGACATATTGTCCAATACGGTAAGTAATAGGCAGTTCCGATAACAAATAAGTTGTTGCGACGATATCATTAGTCATAGTCTTCCGTCGTGCTTTGTCGAGGTAAAACGACAACCGCGGTACCGCGATCAGTTATCTCTTTCATCGTAAAACGTGAAACCCTTTCGAGCGACGTTTTAGCAGCTTCTTCGGTGACAATTAATTTCACGTATAAATCGCCGTTTTCGACGGGGCGACGAGTTACGAGCTACAACATCTTTTACGAATTATTGTTCAAGAATGTACAAAATTTCTAAACGAGTTTGCATCACTAATCTGAGTAGTAATCTGTATATCTGAGCAGTAATCCTTGTTAGTTAAAGCAATATAAGTCGCCCAGCAGAAAGAATATAAATCTCCTGATTCTTATAAACCAATAACAGGACTACATAACTCTTTCCACAGACAGATCCATAATACGATCCAAAGCTAGTTGTGGCTTAATAAGTCTCAGAGAAGAGTTATTGTTCAAGTTATAACAAGTTTTTATTCCTTGCTTTCTGGTCTGCAAGTTTTCAGTACCTGATCCGACAAAAATCAATTGGTGCACGACGAGTTGGTAAATGATGAACGAGTTACTTTCTGGTCCCAGTAGTATTATATATAATCCTTGTTATTTTTGTGGATCGTGTACATGATTTTTGTAAGTTGTAATCTTTCAAGAAAATCTTTTTTGGGGGGATTATTCGGTAGTTTCGAGGACAATTGGATTTCTCTGATTCGAGAGCCAATCCGGATGATTTTATACTGTGACTGCACAAACAACTGTCGATCGTGCGCATAAATATGAGCACGGACAAACACCGGTCCGTTTTAATTGAAAGGCGAAATGCGTGCAGCGGGCTTTGAAGATAATAATTAGCTTTCGGAGTTAATCGCATCCTCCATGATGCCCCCGGTGTTCACGAAATCTACACAACTTCACACCGTAACATTATAATTTCACTACGTGCAGCTCAATCGACGAAAAGGTCTATGGTCGTCCCGTTGCGTTTCAGAATACCCAAGCTGCCTACTTCGTAACCCTTTCAACCTATTATACATTTTGGAATTGACTGAAGAGCGAACCTCGAAAACTACTTTATTATTTTCTATAAAATTTCTTGTAAAATCATGTTCTAATGTGCACAGTCAACATGTATGTGTATGTTTGAATTTGTCTTTTTATCAACTACGACATAACAATAATGAAAATACCGCGTTCTATTTAAAAAAGAAGGCCAGTGACTGTTTCGTAGTATTTTTAAATATTTAACCATTTGTTTATCAGACCTTTCGCGATACGTTTATTTATTTTACTAATATAAAACTTTTTCTAACTCATAGCACAATGGATGAAGATTAAAGTATTGCCAAAAAATCCCCGCGCAGATAAACAATAATGGAAACATATTACCAAAATTTACCGAGTATTAAAAGGAATTCCCATATCTACCGCGGCGAGTTAATGAACGTCTGATTAATTCGCGGTACAGATACCCGAAATGTCCGTTCAAAAGGCGTGATTATGCCCGTCGGGCTCCAGCGGTAATTAACGCATAATATTCGAACACAAAAGTTGAAATACGTTGCGCGAAAATTGTCGAATGTTGTCCATGAATGTCGTTTGGAATTAACAGGCAATTAAGTTCGACGGAGTGAATCGGAATGACATGCGCATCTACGCGGTTATTCCCGATCGAACGTCGATGAATTTCATATATATTGATTTTATCCAGAGACGTATGCACGTACACGATACTTACCGCCGCGGTCTGGTAACGAGGTTCATTCAAAGGATCATTTGAACGAATCACAGCCAATTGTAGAGCCGCAGGAATATCACTTATTTCATGCGAACCGCGCCGCGGATCAGGACTCCCCTAGAATTGTTTAACAAGCCACGCATGAACGACTCGACAATTTCGAATCAAAGTAATAACTCTCATTGCGGGGCGGCGACGTAACGAAATCCGACTATTCAAAGTGCTTTCAAATTAATTTTAATACCGGCTCTCGGCCACTTGAAGCAAACTCGGCCATTTCAACAAACACTGCTGGAATTTTTTATTTTGTCGTCCTGCCTTTTCCAAGCTTGAATTAAAATTGCCTCTGTTGGCAACTTAGATTCTATTGTTTATGATTTCGTCATCTTTTTGTGTATATCAAACGTTGAAATTAATGCTGTGTCTGTAGATTAATGTAATTATTTGTGACTCTGGTGTAAATAAAAATATTTACTTTCATTTTGTTGTATGGAGTACCGGTAATGTATCGCTCAAGAAAAATTAAAAATAGCATGGTGTTCGTTTATAAAAAATAGAACCTTAATATAGAAATGCGTAGAAATGAACACCATGGTTTTATATTAAGATAATTGTTCATAACTCTGGTTCAAATAAATATATTGACTTTCATTTTGTTGTGTAGAGTCTCACCCAAGAAACATTCAAAATAGTTTCGTGTTTCTTTATTAATAAATGAAACCTTACCTGAAAAAAGAGGCATAATTAATTAATACACCTGACAGATGATGCGCAGATCGATGAAATTTCGTAAAAAAAATTCGTGTCCGTTTTCCGCGCGTTGGAGAAAGTATGCAGGATATTTTTTTCATCCCTATTTCGTCCTCCCCCATTCGCAGACACGCCGTCAGTCCCGTCGCTGTGGCTGCGGGAGGGGGGGGGGTTGCAATTAATCCATAAAATAGGTACGCGCTGTGCAACGCATGTTCAACAGCAATTTCATCGTCCGGGCACTCTTTGTTTTCCCGAAACGGTCACGCCGGTGTGTACGAGGAAACGTGACACGGACATTTATTCAAAACACCGCGGCACGTTTCGTTTGCATGTCGCGAAAGTACAATTCGCTCTTAAATCTTCTCGCCTACCGGCGAGGATTTACGCGCCCGGTCGAATGACTGTTTCGATGACAGCGCTAGAATCGCTGGAAAAATATGAAAGGGACGAGATTTTTCTTTCTTTGCTTGCTATCATTAGAAGATTAAATAATTACAAGAAATAACTATTATATCATTTACGATTATGTGCGAGATTAAGAATAACATCTCCAATATTGTTCGTTGTAATTTATTTGCATTGATTCACGTTTTGCTTTTCTTAAACACGAAACAATTCTTTAGTACTTTGAAAATTTAAAAAATGTACTTATACAGTGCTTGTTAATAAAAATCGGATTAGTGTTTCTGTCGATAACAACGTATTACTTTCTAATCAAATTAAATTTACATTAACCACGAATTTGTTACAACCGATGTCCATAATATCGTCCTACGAAAAGATGACGAACAAAGTTTACGAAGTGCAGCTCTAAATGTTAGCGTGAAATTGAGGAATAAATTTCGCCTAACGATTTCTCGAGACCATAACGTTCTCTCTTTTTAATTTCGTACCCGTTTCGATAATATATCGAGCCTAGTCATACATAATTCTACGACCGTGTCGTTCAATTTATACTATCGCGTTGATTGATAATAATAATTATCTAAAATCCTCTTTGCGCAGACAACAGTTTGTCATTGGTCTTTCTTACAAGTACCGAAGTTCTTTACTCCGTATCGTACAATTTTCAATAAACAGTCAACATTCTACCGAAAATTATGCCTATCGTGTCACAAACTGGATCCTCAACTAGGCGCCAATACGATTTGCATGGTTGTCGCGATTCTACAATCTACGACAAACTCAAATTCAGCGAATAGCTCTCGCCGGTTGTCGTTTAATCTTTCATTCAAAGAAAGAAATTCCAGGAAAGTTGGTGTATTTTATCGTCACGAATGTCTTAAGCTGGAATCTCCAACAATCCCGCTTTCAAAAATTTTGGAAATCTCTTGGCCATTACTTTCTGATAAATCGGGCTCCTATATCCAGGATTATTCACGCCATCGGGATGCATCATTTCGTCGATATCCATCGCTTCGCTCTTATCCACCAGGATTACTGGCAGGACTGTAATCGAGGATATCAGCGCGTACGCTTCGCGTTCTTTCATCACTCTCTTGATATCCTCTAAGGTGGGCGGCTTTGTTTTGCTGCCCAATTGTTTCATCATGGTGGACAACGTGCGCACGTACTCCTCCACCAGCATGTCCAAATTGTTCTCGTAAATAGTGTCCGAAGGGCTGGTGGACAGGAAGTAATGCAGATCGATCGCTGGCGTTGTGTAGACGCACATTTGGAAGTCGACCTGCAACATTAAACGAATTGTTGAACATGAATGAATCATTTTTGATTATGAAATTTAAAAAAAATAGAATTTCTACTAAAATAGAAATTACAGAAATTAAAAAAAAATATGTAATAGCTAATTATGGTAATTAGATTGTGGATATTTATGTAAATTGATATCTTCACAGAAAAAGAATTTAGACTTATAGAATATCTATGACTTATAGTACATAAACAAATTTGTTTAAATTAAATTTAAAACAAAAATACTAAAAAAAGTCTAAATAGTAAATTCGAGACTATAAGTAACTGACATACAAGCCATGCCACTGTAACACGATAATCTAACTTGCTTGTAATTAAGTAAATGTTTAATGTTTAAAACTAAATGTTTCATTATAGAAATATTCGAGAATTGCTTTTTCGGGGATGAAAATTTGTTAAAAAGTCTAGAGAATTCTGGGAAGCGTGATTTTTGTTCGGAATCGGTGGAACGGTGTTGGACGCGTATAGAATTGGAAATTGCGAGAATCGAGGGAAAGAATCGAAGCTCGCGTTCAGGAAATCGTCACAGTCGAGGACCCGTCTACTCGTGGCCGCGACTCGTTGTTCCCCGTGCCATGCAAACGCGAACAGACAGGTGGCAAATGTACCTAAACGCGATCGAGTCGGATTTATTGCATTATTCATAATGCACGAGGAGTCGAAACGATGGTTCTTTGTCGCCTGGCCTCTTCGGTCGCGATAAACTGAACGTCAACGCATCGATTTGACAGCGATCGAAGGTGTGCAAGAATGGGAATTCTACAAGGTGATACATACGTACGGCATCGTCATTCACTTTTTAACAGACTTTGTGAATTGATAATATTCGAGATACTGTAGCTTGTGTTATATTTGTAATTATTGCAGGAATGAATAAATAAATTATGGTGCTTTAATTGTGTCTGCAATTGATAGTAGTACTTATGTAATAATGTTTGATAATGTTTGAAATGTTTGATAATGTGTGATAATGTTTGAAATACTGGTGTTAGCATTGTATCATACTGCAAAATGATCAACAAACTCATCGTTACGCACGTCTTGGTCTTAATCACACAAATGGTCAGTGTTTATTGTATCTCTAATAAAATCTCTAATAAAATCTCTAATAAAATCTCTCTAATAAGATAATTGTCTGATATTACATAGAATGAAATCGATTGCTCGTTACTTACGAAAATATGCTGGACTGGCTTCGAGTTCTCATCGTACCGGAACAACATGTTGTTTACCCAGCTGTCACCGTGATTGATTACGTTGAATTCGTCGTCGCGACGCTGTAGCGTTTTCGAGCCAAGCTTGAACAAATGCGGAGCGAGCGCCTCAAGTTTCTCTCTGTAACTGCAATTTGCATCAATTAACGGACTAATCGAAGATTCAAACTTCATGATCACGGGTGGCGCAATAAAACTGACAACTCCTTACATCGTCCATTCGCCTGGCCAGTTTTTCATTTCCGCAGCCAAAGCCGCGCATCCGCCGATGAAGAATGCAGTCACCTCATCTGGGAACTCATCGGAGAATATACCCCTTCTATAGCGCTCCTTATGTTTCGGTTCCTGTAATTATGTAGAAATTATTTACTGCCTCGACTCTGCAAAGCTGCGCAGAGTTAACAGAACTAATAGTCTATTTGAAATACATTCGCTGCTCAATTTTATTAATAGTTATAATTTAGCTGTTCGTTGGAGAAGTTGATTAGCTCCACGAAACAAAAAGTTCAGAATTGCGATGATTACTCTTTGTATTATTTTAACGTCGCAGTAAAGAAGGCAAAAATCGTTCGTTGATTAAATAAATAAATTTGAGGAGCTTCGTTGGGATTCAATTATAATTGAAAAGTTATAAGGTATCCTAAGATCCTTAAAGTAGCAGTAGAGCGTCAGCTGCTTAATGATCCTTCGATAATAGGCTAACCCACGAAAGATAAAAGAAAATGGCGGCTGTTCCGCGTTCCTTCTTCGTTAATCATTTCAACGGTAGCCTCTTTAGTGGTCAGTGGGTCGGAATGGTGAAGAGGGTAAGGGGTGAAAAGGGGATGCTTCTAGTGCATTTATCGGGATTCTTTACCTTTTCGCATAGCACCACCGAACTGGCGTGGAATTTCGCCAGTCCTCGTACCGCTAGTAGGCAGTGTTGTAGGTCAAGACCAGCTTGGCGGTCAGCCATGCGAAATCCGAGGGGTGCGAGGTCCTCCATTATCAAACACAACGGTCGTTCCATCCGTACGTGATAGACTTCCGCTCCGAGACGAGATTCGGGGCCCAACATGTCGTTCATCTTCTTCAGGGTGTCCATCATCATTGTCATCTCGGTGTCGAATATTTGGACCTTCTCGATCTGGCAAAACATCCAAAAAATATTCGTTAATGCGTATGCTGTCTGAGGAAATACTGTCTGAGGAAGTTTGAACCTAGTTTTTTGTTGGACACTATCACGCGAGAGGCTGCGAATAACAATATTTTATAGTTGACAACTAAAAATTCAATTAATGGGTATTTTAAGTCACATGGTGAGGAATGTGAGAAAATTGTTAATGCATATACTGTCTACGCGGAAATACTGTCTGAGTAGGTTTGGACGTAGTTTTTTCTTGGACACTATCACTGCAAATAAGAATATTTTATAATTTACAACTAGAACTTTAATTAATGGGTACTTTAAGTCATATGGTGGGGAATGTGAGAAAATTGTTAATGCATATACTGTCTACGCGGAAATACTGTTTGAGTAGGTGTGGACCTAGTTTTTTTTTGGACACTATCACTGCGAATAACAACATTCTATAATTTACAACTAAAACTTCAATGAATGGTTATTTTAAGTCACACGTGAACGTTTATTCTGATCGTGTATTTCTAGTACTCATGCATCGATTTGTTGATTTAGTCAAACATGCATTTAGCTATTAAAGAGTGGATCATTCTGTCTAAAGGTGATATGTAACTGTAATAGACAGCTCGGATCAGTGAAAAAGTGGCTGGAAACTCGGTTTTAAGCCCTTTTTTTCATAGAATTACGGTTCGCGACTGTTTGCAGATTTCAAGTGTACATCAGCACCGTTCAAGCGCATTTATCCCATTTCTCATTACGAGTTGGAGATTGTATAAAATCACCAGTGTATTTGATAAATATTCCAAAATTTATCACATTCACCAACTTTAGTGGAGATTACGCGTAATCCCTAGTTTATCGCATTCACCGTAACATATACATTAACATATTTATACAAACACACACTTGGAAACATCGGACCTGCCATTTAATTTAAACAAATTTCTTCGATAGACATAGGAGGTACGAATATTTCATCTGACTGTATCTAATAAAAAATGTATTCGGAAACATCAACCCTTCGTTTAATTTAGACAAAGACAGAGAGTTCGAATATTTATGTAACTGACTGTATCCAAGGTTCCATTTCATATAATTGATTTTATTTGCAGTGTAGTTTACGTAACACTGATATTTACAGCTTCGATAAAGAAAAAGTTCGAGGACTTACCAAATCTCTGCGCACTCCCTCTTCTATCGGCTCGAATTTGAATATGAGCGACTTCTTATCCTTCACCCTCTCCCCATCCTGAACACGCGTGAACTCAATGGACACCCTCATCATATCGCTGGTGTAGTTATCACCTTTGCTAGTGGCCGGTTTCATAAATATATCGGTCACCGTGATCGTAGTGTTGTCCTCTGCCAATCGCAGTATCCTCTCCGCGAAGTGGGTGTTCAGCCATAACGGTGTCTCTTGGGCCATTTCTGAAATTGGAATTGGAATTGGAGAATTTCCTCGACAAATCATTGTTCTTCCCGACGCGTCAGGAGACGCGGAAACGATTCTTTACGGTAACTTATTGTGCGCCGCGAGATTTATCACGCTTCCCTTTTCCTTTCCTCCCCCCGCCCCCCTTCGTCCCTCTTACTCCATTTCTTTTCCGCCAGCGTTCGAATCCCGTCCTTCCTCGATATTCACGGCCGAACGTTTCTCGCGTTCTCGACTCGCTGTTTCAATTAGAAACGTAATGGAACGCGGAAGTCCACCCCTTCGTCCCTGACTTTTTCCCGCGCTGGCTGCGCGACGGCTATACCTCGAGATTCCATCGAATCGCGGTATTTTAAGAAAATTTACAGCGATTCCCCGTGGAACTGATCACGTCCCCGTGAACAAAGGCCATACTTTATCCACGGCGAAATCTCGGAAGACGAAAACTTTCGCCATTGCAACTTTCGAGACTAGGGGTGCGCAAACGTTGCCGAGGGTATACCTCCCTTTTTTCACCAGTTCCGGGGCGATCTTCATGATTTTTCTGCGAATTACATACTTGACGTAAACTTCTCAAATTTGGCACGTCGATTTATACACATACAGTAGGTATTTGTACTTTTTACGTTTGTTGAAGAACTCTGCACTAAATTAAATGATAGGTATTCAAATAAATTCATTATGCACAAATAGACTTTTCACGTTTTCGCAATAAAAAATTTTGTTGGAAACATTAAACCTGTCATTTAATTTACACAAAAAGTAAACTTAGAAAAAGTGCATTTCTGGTAGCAGAAACTTTTCACAAGTCGGAAATCATTGTATTTTATTTTCATCCCAGCGTTCTATCGTGATACATGAAACCTTATTACGTCAACTCACTAGGAATGATAAGGACGCGATAGTGACATAATATCGAATAGTGTATTGTACAATAATAACTGTATGATAACAGAATAGTTGCAATTGCTGCTAGATTGCTTTATCAGTTAATTTCTAAGCTTACGTCGGTAGATATCAAGCTTTGAAGAGCTCAATTTTATCAATTACGATTCAGCTATTTTTTTGGAGGACTTGTAATGGTATTTGTCATAACCATTTATTTATATTATTATTATCATATCTAGTAGTACTTCACAAAAATGTAACGAACTTATACTTTTTATAATGAATGATTATTAATATATAACGAATAAGTTGTTTTTTTGTAGAACTTGTAAAGACATTTATCACAAAAACTTATTTAAATTATTATTTATATCATTATTACCATTTTCAGTAGTATTTTACGAAAATGTAACTAACTTATACTTTGTACAAGAATGATTATTAATATATAACGAATAAGTTGTTTTTTTTAAAGAATTTGTAAAAGTATTTATCAAAACCATTTATTTATATTATTATTTATATTATTATTGCCATTTGCAGTAGTATTTCGCGAAAATATAAAAAACTCGAACCTTTTACAATGAATTCATTGATGAATCATTAATGACCTACTGCAAATGAATCGCGATTGTTTCAGCGTTACATTTATTTGAGCACATCGACGCACCAAATGCTTGCATGTGTTCAGTTTAACGATTCGACAAATTAGAGTGAAACGAGATGAATGGTTCCGTTTATTTCGTTTGAATCCTCGACGAGCCGTGATGAATGGGAATTTTATGCGTGTTGGTAGCCTAATATCGCAGGACGCGATTAGAATAGAAAACGCCTTAACGTGGCGCTGTCGTTCCGTATCATTCATGAAACGTTTCGTTCGCACTAGAACACGGAAAACTCACTTTTTAATCTCGAAAGATAAATTACACGCGTCAAGTTTGCCGTGGTGCGTTTTATATTATGCAACACGTGTTTGTCTGACGAACACCATCCTCTCCAGAACAATCCAAAGTTAATTTAATGCAATGAATAAATGTACGAAAAAGAAGATCGCCTTGATGTTTGCTCGAGATTCTCTCGATTCACTTGAAAATTTACTCCGGTAAGTCGATACTAGATTTACGGAGCACAGTCGTTTTTACCTTATCCTTTATGTTTTTAACTTTTGTTCAAACGAACAATATACAATGTTAACATACCAAATATAGAAAACAAACCAATTGCAAATGTACAATTCGATATAAAAGTCTTAACTATATTACAAGCAATTCTTTTCCTATGCGGATCAGTCTTGCCTCAAATCCAACAAAATCGTAGCAACACTAGTAACCATAAAGATTCTCCGATGGTTTCCTAATCTCAATCATGTCACTTCCGCGAAACTGATCATCCGCGAACACGAGCAACACGGAACATTTTTAATTAGACTTTGTATTCTTTTTTTTTTTTAAATTTAATCCACTTGTCACGTCAACACGCATTCGAACATCGATGGGAAATTATACGTAAACGCACAAGTCACTATTCGTCACTGACCTG
This sequence comes from Hylaeus volcanicus, assembly GCF_026283585.1. NCBI lineage: Eukaryota > Metazoa > Arthropoda > Insecta > Hymenoptera > Colletidae > Hylaeus > Hylaeus volcanicus. The sequence goes on along the minus strand of NC_071981.1, from coordinate 1,225,400 downwards.
CTAATTGAAAATCGTTTACGTGGAGCGTACACCTAATGGATCACTACACTGCCTCCGGAGATGTCTGGTACGGAGTGAGCGGCGCGGAATCGAAGTGTGACGCTTTGTATGCGGCCTCGTACAATATTTATAACGCGTTAGAGAATCCCCCTTTACTCGTGCGTTGTTATCTAGCGCCGACACTTTCGGATAACAATTAAGAAGAATGCAAGAACCTCCCATGATTCCGTAGTTTGCTTTCCGTGATCTGCACTTAATACCCGTGCGACTCATGCTTCCTACTTTTGGTGCTGTGTCGATCCAACGAAGGTCGAAATTTCGCACACCGATTGGGGGATTCTTAATGTCCTAATACTGTACGGAGTGTACTCTTTCTCCCTCTCCGGCGTGTTTTCGCTGATTCTGCCGCGAATCACACGCGAGAGTGGCGTAAGGAACGATACCGGGACCACAGATGAATCGAGAGAATGCGATGGTTCAGAACTGGGAGAGTAGCCTTGACCTACTGACAGAGAATGCTTCAGATACTGGAGGCCACTATGTCATTGTTTCTTTTACCGTGGAAATTGTTTACAAGAGGATTTTGAGGGTTTAGGAAAGCTAGATTTTTATATTTATAATTTACAGAACAATTTAGAGAGAATTTGCAGAACATTTGTAATTAGATTTCAATTGTGTAACTTAAAATAAAATTCAGGAGAACTTGAGATGAGACGATTTTGAGGATTTTAGGGAAGCTAGATTTTTATAATGAAAATTTACAGAGAATTTACAGAACATTTGAATCACAAATTGATATCATTTAAAAAGTTTCTGTTTACGACTATTAAATGAATTTTTTAACAGACTTCGAAAAGGAGGAGGTTACTCAATACAACATGTATATTTTTTTTCTCTCTTTTTTGAGCATCTGAGGAGTGAGAAGATCCTTCTAAGCGATCGTGTGTGTAATTGACCCCGTCAGGAACGCGGATCTGCACCGTCATTTGACGAGGCCTTAATCATTGTGTCGCCATTGATTAAATATATAGCCCGCGTGTCATTTACGTAACTCAACAACGCTCTCCACTCTCGGGTTATAGGAAGTCAATTCGTGGTGTTATGAAATCCTCCTGATATTTATCACAATTTTCAGGGCGATCGTGCATGTCAATCGTCATTATTGTCATTACACGAATCTGTTCCGCCAGGTTTCGTAACGGTAATAGTCGCGACGAAGAGCTCTCGAAATGAAGGTCGAGATAGCCACGCTTTTCCTTCTGAAGATGGTGTCTTACGGTTAGGCCATGATCGTATCGAAGCGTATCTGTAACATTATTATTGATGATATCGTAAAATACGCGCAACGTGACGCGACAAGTGTCGTACAAAACCTTGTGCAATAATGTAAAATTTTGGGGAAAACTGAACGTCTCATTTACTGATATATGTAAAGTTTTCGGTCTCATAATTTTAATGTGTTAGCATGCTTGTTTTTATTTATTTAAAATTTCTAAAATGAATAGAAATTCGGGGGTGTTAAAAACAGGCTCTTAGAAAACTCTACAAGTTCCAATAATCCAAAATTTTTAAATGGAATGTCTCGTTCACCGAAATGTGTAAAGTTTTCAGTCTTACAATTTTTATGAATTAGTACACCTGTTTTCATTTATTTATAATTTCTGAAATAAATAGAAATCTTACTGCTAAATAAACAAACAGGAATTGCACCATATTACATAGTGTACTTTTGGCACCACTTGATTTATTGCGATGTTATTCGATGTATATCAATCTTTTGACGTACATATTTATGACAAGAACTTAAGAATTTTTATCTTATATTTTTCTACTTCATGGTAATTAATAAAACAGTCACCGATAATCATCGTAATTTCCTTATGCTGATTATTACAGTATCTCTACTTCCTTATCGCCTTTTATTCAGTGTTGACTGACACATTGTCTTCCTTGTCTGTCAGTCTGAAAGAAATATAATTCCTTGGCAAGAAACTACATTTAATTTGTTTACTCCCAAAATAGAGCGATGAGTCGTAAGAATTCTATCTTGTAAATTACTTTCAGAGAAGGTAAGAGAGATCTGAACGAAGCGTCAAATAATATTCTTAATCTAGATGTAAATGTACATGAATTTACGTTTTTTACTTAAAATTTAGTGTTCCACTGGTGAATTTAATCCTACGCTCGGGAATACCTGGAACTTCAACGGAATTTCTAATCGGTACTTTCGAACGTGAATCCATATAATTAACGAAAAATGAAAAGCACGTCATATTTTATTCAGATTCGTGATAATCTCGATAGTACGAGAATCGAACGTATTCGTGGCACGTGCATTAGCAATCCATTCAGCGTTCCGGGCGATTTTATTTCGTTCCATTTTAATCAGCTCGAAGGAAACGCCGGCAAGGCTGACACCTAATACGTCCAATCGGCCTGAATCATTAGCAGCCGACCAAAATTATGCTCTCGCCTGTAATTTTAGAATCCTGTCACGTACCGGTCACAGTCCAGTCGATTTATTTGCACGAGCCGATTAAACAGAGTTGTCCGCTAGTTTTCAATTACATTATTCAGCGGGTGCTTGTCGTGAGTCTGCATTTTATCGGCACGGACGACACGCATGTCGAAAATTGCGATCGCGTGCGAACCAATTCACATTACACGGTACTGGAATTACTCGAATATTCTACGAGTACTCGAAGACTGCGAAACGACATCGAATATTCACGCGTGTCGATTACAATTAAATTATATCATTATCCAAGCACTGATTCGTCTGTTTATTCGCTGATTTTACTTTCTAATATTTTTAAAACAATTTCTTTTATATAAATATACAAATATATATACAATATAATATTAATTCACTTAATTTTATTTCAAATATCATTTATTTAACATCACACAGTTATTTGGGTTGCAAATTTCGAATCTGATATAAAAATTGCAAAATTCAACATGGCGGATCCAATATGGCTGACATGTATATGAAAAAGTTATTACATTTTCATGAGCGTTGGTATATATGAGTTATTTGCGCCGCAAACTTCAAATTTGATATCACAATTGCAAAATTCAAAATGGTGGATCCAATATGGCCGATATATATATGAAAAAGTTATTAGATTTTCATGAGCCTTGGTATTTATAAGTTACTTGCGCCGCAAACTTCGAATCTGATATCAAAATTTCAAAATTGAAAATGGCGGATCCAATATGGCCGACATGTATATGAAAAATATTAAATTATTGTGAATATCGTATGAAAAAGTATTCCTAGGTTTATAGGGCAACATAGTTGGAATACATCGATAGAAATAACAATAATAAATTAAAGTTATATTAAAATTAAGGATAACAAGGTTTCTTTTACATAGATATACAGTTAGAATGCTGGAAATTCACTTAATTTCATGCAATAGAACGTTCGCATAAAAGAAGTTCTGGTGTAGTTGTGAGTTCATGGCGTTCCTTGAACAAGGTTATCGATTTCCATGACGAAGTACATATTTGCGTTAGTCAAACAGTAGTTCCTTAGCGCCAGCATTCCGGTGAGCACGAGTCTTCCACGGTGTCCCGAAGACTGTGCAAAGCAATATCACCCAACGCTTCTGTCGCCCGCTATGTAATACAATAATGGATGTTTATCATGATGCCATAATGCCCATCGTAACATTCATCCTTGAGCTTGCCTCCGGTCACGTGCGTCGAAATCTTTTCATCACTTCAATGCCGTTGATTTATTAAAACGTGAAACTGAAATTGGTGCAATCATCGTCGACGGGTAAGGTTGAATCCGACCCATTTGCTGTTTCTATTCGGAACGTGAGGGTCGAGTAATCGGTCTATTCAGAGATAATTCGTCAGTCGAGAACGCCGTAATCTGTATTCGCTCGTGAAACGGTTTTCAACCCCTTCGCGGCCAAGGCATCGTTATCGCCAATCACCAGTCGCTGGCAATTAATATTATCGCTAATAGCTCGGAGAAACTGTGTTTACTCTTATTAATTTCGTATTAATGATTATTTATTTAACACACTGCATTTGAACTTGCTGGAATTTTTCTAGATTACTTATCACAATCTCAGTGTGAATGTTCCTTAGTAAGCTGACATTTTGGTTAATTTAAAACAAAACAATTTGAATGGAACTACTAACTACCTTTCAACCTTTTTAATAATTATTCAAATATCAATCATGTTCAAGATTCTTATCAAAGACAAGTAATATAACGAAACTAAACATCATATTTCATAATTAATGTTTTTCTTTTATATTTCATGATTCCTCTTGACAGTGACACGATCAATCTTGTTCGATTAACAAATCTGATCGATAATCAATAATCATAGGTAATCATAAGTAAGACCATCAATTATTGCTGATATCGATGGCTGATAAGATACTCATAATGCGATATATTTAAAGGATGAAGGAATGTCCACAGAATGTTAATTGGATTACGAAATAACACGATCGTGAAATTAAACCTTATGGCGGGAAAATCACCCCTACTCTGTCATTTGAACACCTGATCAAAATTACCTTATCTCACTGCACGGTGGAATCAAATAACCCAAAAAATACAAGATGAATTCAAGCTGAAGAATATTCTCACGCAACACTTGAACACTTTTAAATTTTGTTCAAGAGATTCTTACTCGCTCCAGTAATTATCATAGTGCCCTTATATAGTTCAATTACGCACTGACATTAGCACATGCGGAATAACGTATGATCAGCTGTCGATACAAATCGGTTCCAGCTAATTTATTCTCCTAGTCAACTGCGTATTTTCATCTTCAACTTACCTTCAACTTATCTCGTTCAAATTTAGACTGCAATGTCCAGACATATTCATATTTTACATTTCTGAACTTAAAAAGAAAACGTCTTCTGTTTGCAACATATGTAGATTCATAGTCGCCGATCGTATGCGCATACTAAGCAGCGATTATCTTCACGTAATCTCGAGGTGAAACGCTCTTCGCTGCATACTTTAAATCGGAAACATCATAAACACTATTCTTATCTAACTGTAACATTTCTGATTTTCTATTTACCTCCTTCTTAATTATACCTTCAACTTTAACACTAAAAATAATTTGTATTTCTCTTTAATTTGATTTCCAGAGATTTAAAAGATTTTCTTCAAGGGTCCCAGACTTCGAGATGCGCGCATTAATATTAACTACACGCGATCTTGCTAGTTTTATAGCGATTCGATTAGCCATTCGACGTCTCGTCACATATTTATTCCTAACGTTTCTTTGTTGTTGCGCAATTTACACTCCCGCGGTTTAATGCGCGTCGCGTGGAATTATTTATCTGCTTATATAGCGCGATGAAAAATTATATCGCCGTACACTTGAAAATTTACAATCGTCACGGTTTATCGATACGGCCATACGGCCGGTCGAATGACGCTTTAAACTCGCGGAATATACGATGCAATTTCCAAAACGCACCGACGCGACGGACCTTATCGTAACGCTCGAGGATAATCGATTTCCAAAGAGTTCACCGAGCGTTTTCCACCGCCCGGACTGATATAACGCGGGAGTTTTAAGAAAATTACCCTAAATCGCGGAGAAAGTGGAACGGCAGCAGGGTTGGATAGGTTTAAAGACACCGATAGATCAGAATTTAATTGTCAGATTGAGGTATCCGAATGGTCTCCCTTAAATATCTCCTTCCGAACGTTCGAACTGAAAACTATGGAGGAAAGAAACGATTCGCTCGATTCCTTCCAGCAAACTATATTTCCCACCATTTTCCTGCGCAGTAGGAAACAGTTAATTATCTAGGAAAATAATAAAATTGGTATTTTGGAAACTGTTAAATGCCATGCGATGAAACAACGGATTATACACGGGTAATAATTTAATAATAAATTGAAAGTACATTAAAATTGTAAAAAAGAAAAATTATTTTTGTAATGTTTCCAAAAGATTTTTTATTGTCAGTGTATTATTCAGTATATTAGGTTGTCCCAAAAGTGTCTTTCGTTTTATTGGTAAATAATATTGTACGAATAGATTAACGCTCACCTGTCTCAATATATTTCAGTGTTCACGAAATGAAGACCTGTAGTTCATAGGAGTACGTTTGCCCTACTTTATGGGATGCTCCAAAATTTAATACCGAATTTTTGAAATTAGTGATACATGCATGACCTATATTACAACAAGTGTAACAAGTGTAACAAGTTGCTTCGTGATTTCCGCGTTGTAGGTCTGCTCACGTTTTATTAATATCGTGTGGCTGCAATTTGCCATTAGTTTTTGCGTATACAGTATTTGTTCGCAGATATGTTATTCTACTGTTCTTCATTTTTTCGTGATATAAGTGCTCTTGGATATTCCATTTTTCTTTACTTATCTTTCTTTCATTTATGCAAGAAGGAACTTCAAAGCAGTCATTCATTATTCTCAATCAACAAACGTGACTATGGACAATAACAATAATATTCGATGAATGATGGATTGTTCTTGAGAACTCACTAAGCATTTTACTTTCTATAACAGCTTTCTTACTGTTCACCTTCTTAATATAACCTTCATTCCCTTTTGCCAGATTTATTTAAATATTGTTTATTCCTTCCATTTATTTAATATGTGCTTATCTCGTATCCAATCTACCAAAGGGTACTCGAAATTTGAGGTGAAAACGTTTATAAAAATTAAACAATTGTTTGTAAGAGACTGCCGACTGTTCACGTAATTGAAGAACACTCAACCAGCAATCAAATATGTAATCACTTTTAAAAGTGCGCAATCCTCTCTATTCTGGTAACGTACCAGTTACATAATCAATAATAATGCACCTTTGATTGTACAATGATTATATACTTCAGAACAGCCAGGCTTTACAAGGAATGATTCCTATGGAAGCGAGTAATAACTCTAGCATCGGTATTTTATTTAAAAACTCCAAACAAAAATTATTTTTGAATTATTCGGTAAATTAGGTTGTCCCAGCAGATATTTTATGTTTTATGGTACGTTACTGAATTATATAGGATTCATTTTGTTTCAATACAACATCAATATCTAAGAAATTAAATTGTCCATGAATATTCGTACCACCTAGGTCTATTAACAAAATTTGCCTAAATTAAATGATAGGTTTTATATTTCCTAAAATATTTTTTATTGAGAGTGTATACACGTGCAAAGACTATTTGTGCATTATGAAGCGTTTATTTGAAAACCCATCACAAGTCCAAATACTTATTGAACTGACTGTATGTAACATGAACAAGCAAATGGATTTCGTATTAAGTTAACTGTTTTTCAACAAAAAATTTCCCTAAGGTGAATTCTTCTCTTAAAATAATTTTATTTGTGACAACCTAATAAATCTGACATGCACCAACAAATGAATCTCGTATTAAGTCAACTGTTTTCCAAAATAAAAATTTTCCGCAAGGTGAATTTTTCTCTTAAAATAATTTTATTTGTGACAACCTAACAAATGTGACATGCACCAGCAAATGAATCTGATATCGAGTCAACTGTTCTCAACATAAAAATGTTCTCCAAGGTGAATTGTCTTCTTAAAATAATTTTGTTAGCTACAAGAAGAGTTGCTAGTTCGTTCTCGGTAGAACGTCATCGAGCACAAAGGGTTAATAATGGCGTAATCACCATTACGTGCTCCTTCGGAGAAACGTCGCCACCTCGGTGCACAAGGAAACACCGAGCACGGTCTGGGAATCCATTAGCGCGAATAAAAACGAACTGTTCCCGAAAGAACTGTTTCCAGGGAATATCGAGCTATGGCGAGTGTCCGCATTAAGTGGGACACTCGAGCTCGCGTTTCCATCCAGACGGAACCGGCATCAATTCTTGTTGCCTCGGACCGTAACGCGTCCCCGTTGTATTCGCAGTTCTCGGCCCTTCGCACTGTAACTGCGTCCGAATAAAGTTTTAGTGTTATCGCGACCATCCGGCGGCGATACGACGCGATCCGAAGACGGCCGGCTCGCGATACGGGTTTCGAATCACCCCACGGCACATCTCAACATTCAAATATCGATGGAGGCTTCTTTAACCCTCTCTCTGAGCCAGCGTTTCGCTCCACTAGCTGCGAATCGACTGCTACAATCTCGACCATGTAACTCTCGGTCAACGTTCCGATACCTACTCGAAACAAGAAAATTGAATACACTGGTATGCGCAGAAAGTCGTTGGAAGCATTCGTGTTTCCACGACGGATTCAATGTGAGGAATATTGGCGATTTTTAGGGGAGTACTGGGGAAAAGTCTTAGGGCACTCTGTGTGAAGGATGCATTATGTAAATGAATTACTGTTGATTAAATAATTATGATTTGTTATTGCTAGACTGCGGATGCAAATTTATATTTGTAGAGATTCAGATGAAGAATTGAATTTTAAATGAAAGTATGTCTTATCCTCTAGACAGTGCAACATGTAATTTATTTAAATATTTTTTGATAGTTTTAAATTCATTCCTACGATGAAAATAAAAGTACGAATATTCTTTATTCAAACATAAAATGTTTCCAAAAAAATTAGCTGAATTCTCCTTGTATGCTAACACATAATACAATAAATCTATATATTAAGATAAAATGTTTCTATAGGATTTGCAAAACTCTCCTCATATGCTAACTTATAATAAATATTCAATGTATAATATAAAATCATATATTAATAAAATATATCACATCTAAAATCACATATAAAATGTTTCTACAAAGATTTACAAAATTCTTCTCATATGCTACCTTATAATAAATATTAAACGTATAATATAAAATCAGATATTAATAAAATATTAATATATTAAAATAAAATGTTTCTATAAAGATTTGCAAAATTCGACGAAACGTTCGTTAAATAAACGTTCCTAAAATAAATGATACCTTGTAAAATCCTCATGCTGTAACGTATCCATAATTTGTCATAGAATTGTTTGCGCTAAGGGTTAAGTCGTTGCAGAACGTGACGACGATCGCCAGCACCACTCCTGGCTGAATACGGTCGTTACATTTCTACCCCTACGCGTCCAAGAGTTCATCCCCTCGGCTGTCGTCCCTCTTACCCCGCTCCGCGGTGTCACCGCGTTCGTCGTCGCGTTTCCACGCCACTTTCCACTGGAATCTCCGTTTGCTCCTCGTTCGTGGCAATCCCACGGAAACGATATGGGCCGCGAATGGGAGACAGGACCGGCCAGCCGTCGAACGAACCAACGATTTCCGATTGCAACGGCAATCCGCCGTTTAGGAGATCCTCGAGGACCATCCGTGAAACGTCTCGCAACGATTATCGCGATCCCGCGGATATTTGTGGAGTGGTAGAAATTAGGGGACCTTCTTTGTCTTTCGGATCGAAGAGGACCGGGTCGCAGGGGTGAAACTAACCTTCAGAAGTTTCTAGACACCATTAAGGCACTTTTGACGTCATTTTATTAACCCTCTGTTGTTTCAGAGTACATGTTCCCTTTGTTGTCGAGGCATTTTTCCATAAAATCAAGTCCAGTTCATTTATATAGTAAATTTCCGTAAAACCAAAAACTCTGCTTCAAAGAGAAACATCTACGAACATTGATGTCCTCGATGTATTATTATTTCAATTATAGTTAGTTGTATTTTAATATAAGTCAATTGCAAAGTGTTAATATAATACATCGACATTTTACGTAAGATGACGTATAAGTCTCAATTACATAACGTCTCTGATAACCAGTGACGATACTGAAAACAGTTATCAAGACTGTCAACTTGAAATGTCAAAGTAAATACCTTGCAATTTTTTAATATCTACAGAAAAAAAATTAAAAAATCCATGGAGCATTAACATCTTATTCTTGGATCCCTTACACATTTTTCAACTCCTAAAAGAAACGTTTCACTCTGAGACAAACGTTCATTCATCGCCATCGAACAAGTATTCAAGCTAGTTCAAGGTTAAGTGAAGGTCAACATATCGCATGTCGTTCAATTTTTCTTTTCATTTGCTGCGTGAGTGTTGTAATGACTAATTAACCTCTCAACTTATTAAAAAGATATATCGATGGCCTTGGTGAAGGATGACTAATAAATAATTTCCTGTTATTAACGGTACTTGCACATTTGCGTCGAACAATTCTTCCCCTGAACGGTTTTTTTCGTATTGTCACAACGAAAGCAGAGATATTCAACCCTTTACTTCCGTTCGCGTATGAGCGCCAATGGGACATCAAGGTATTTCAATAAATTGATTTATATGTTTCTTGATACGGTAAATCACGGTCAATTAAGATCAACAACGCGAAAGTAGATTGTGCAACCAATATACAGTTTGATATCCAAACGAATCAGCAGAAAACATGAAGGTTAAACAAGCTACGACTTGTAAATTAGTCCAGTTTAATATTAGCTGTAGTTATTGACGGAGAACGTCAATCTCTATTATCTCGAAAAAATGAATGCAATTAAACTCGTTGAATCGTATCGCATTAGAAGCATAGCTGTTAAGTACTACATCGACTATCTAATATTTTTTGTCGCCTGGTAAACCTGAACATAACACACTCGAAGCAAAACAAGTTCCATTGTTATGTAACATCGTAATAACTGAAGGTCCAGCAACAATTATTTTGCAATAACTATCTTCTATTTTGATTTAGATAAATATTTCTGCGGTGCTACAGAATTATTATTATTATTTATTGCCGCATGCAAGTTCAACATTTATATACATAACGGAGTCATAATATATTTAATATAAATGACTTACAGTTAGAATAACTAATTCTTACATCTAACATTAATTATAAATACTATTTAGCATCAAACATATATTTTTGAAGGTTGTAGTGTCTTGTTAGTTTTTGTTTACATTTCTTTGGAAATTTTTGTCCTTTGTAAATAAGGTACAATTTCTCTATACTGACAAGAAAAGAGAGTACTGCCATCGAATCATTTTGAATATAAATGAATCTAAAAAAATTCTGACGTATTTCGAACGTTCATCATACAATGACTTCCACGTAGAGTTTGGCCGCGTGCCAATAAAATCCGAAAGCTTGCTACCTTGTGCAAGCGTGCCAAGGCTTTATCACCCGTGGTACCTTCAAAAGATCACCTTGGTCCCTGTACACCGAGAACAATAGCAATCGAGGAAGGGCTTTCCTGTTATTAAATAAACTGTCGACGACGAAGGTAGCGCGTTCCGATGTCTTGAAAATTCTCCAAATGGTTGCTGCCGGGTTCTCCAAGGGTTCATTCTCTTCCTTTTACGGTACTTTATTTGAAGAACCCGCCTTCCTGTCGTTATCGTTGTTGCGCCCTTCTTCTGGAAGTTAATCCAATCACCCTTGCCGGCTCGGCAAAATTTCCACTCGCTGCCAGTATAAAAAGAATAGCAGCCAAGCCGGGCGGAGTGAGGGTTTGTGGACCGGCTCGTTTTCGGGACTACTCCATTTCACGTCGAAGCTCGCAATTCCCTTTATCTTCCTTATCGGGGAATGCGACTTTCCCCAGGGATAATTGCGAGTCGACGATACGTTCGTCAGATGTGTCGCAACTCCAGAAAAACGCGATCGCGATAACGCGTCGTGAATGCAACACGAGGAAAAGAAGCTAGAGCAAATAATGTTGCAGAATTAATTTCACGTTGCGTAACCTTGCGTAAGAGAATGAAGTCAGCAAATTGAAAACTATATCTTCAAATGGAGCGAAGATCAATTTACTCTATATCGTCTGGTTTATAAAAAGAGTGCATTTTTTTAGAAAAAGGGGTTAATTCGGACTGTTGATTAAGGTTTTGGGGCAAAGACGGGGACACATTTTTTATTAGACACAAATTTTGAGAATAGATAAGAATAAAATAGAAATAGAAATGTTAGAAAATAAATATAAAAAATATAGTAA